>NC_087065.1:21006495-21061806 GCF_963678635.1 Symsagittifera roscoffensis | reverse complement strand
CCTTGATCTGTTGGACATTATCTGGTTCCAAAGCCACGCCCTCTAGATTCTCGTCAACTTCATTCTGTAATCTCTCCATCACATCAGGATGAGTAGCCAACTTCTGAATGACAAAGGACATAGCCGCTGAGGTGGTGTCGTGGCCTACACAAGTAAATTACGCATGAAAGTCGACAGCCGAATGCACTCTTACCTTGAATGAATGTTCGAAACACAATTACAGTCTCAAAGTTTTCCCCTAATCATATATCAAGCTGAGTTAAAGTTTAAAAGTTGCTGACCTTCGAACATGAAAGTGTCCACCTCTTCCCTGATGTCCACGAAAGAGAGTCCATGTTGCTCTTTGGCCAACAGAAGCAAGTCCAAAAATGAGTTTCTTTTTCCCCCTCCAACCATGTTGTCCAATTGATCTTTAATTTCTTCCCACCTAGAGTTTCAAATACAACTGTATCACGCTGAACCCGTGTTTTCAGAAAGTCTTCTTTAAGAGAGAATACAAGAGAGAAGAGAAGAGAAAAAAGGGGGATGAGAACTCTTTTTAAAGAGTTGTGGTGTGGCGTAGTTTATTAGATTATTATGACGTCATTAGTGTGCTAGCTATTCGTGCTAAACTCGCCTTTTGTTTATCAAGGTCGTGACCGACCTGCCAATCCTTTCTAGATTTATCACCATGTGCTCTCATTCATTCTGTCACAACTTATGAAAGATTTAAGTTGTATTTGAAAGATTTGTCATGACATTATCTAAGTACTGAACTATCTATATTATTTACATTATATTACGCTAGCAAAACTATAGACGTCGGACAAAACGCTTGCTAGGAATAACGGGTCCTTTCTACTTTCTATCTTAGAAAATAAATCTAAAATTCGCTGAGAAATATTTTATTAGAAAAGAAGTTATTATGAATTTACAGCAAGTTGCCTTTTGACTCAATATCTATTTTAAGGGTGAGATTAGAGATATTTTTACTGAGAGTAGATATTATTTTAGAGATTGGTTGGGGGTGGTTGAAGAGAGTGGTGTTGGTGTTAGAAGTGATATTGTTGGGATATTAGAGAGGGAGGTTGTGGTGTTAGAAGAGATATTGTTGGGAATGAATTCCCGTAGTTTTGAGCTTCTATTTATACTCAGATGGGAAATCCTACCACTTTTCGTATCAAATGAGAAGTTACTTCTTAACTTCGTATTCTCTATTCGTACATTCGTATTTTACGAGAAGAAGGTTTCGTATGCTCGTATTTTACGAGAGGAATCGTTAATATTTGCATTGAATGAGAATAGTCGTTTCAATTCTCAATGCTTAAAACGTTATACGAATTATTCCAATAGCATTTCCCTTCCTTTTGCAAGGGAATAAAAACATATTTCTTTTGTGGTGGCGGCGGCGTCACATTTTGTGAACGCAATAAAATAATTCATGTTTCTGTTTCTATTTGAAATCAGAACAATTACTATTAAACATAACAAGGAGAATTGATTCTTGTTTTACAATTGTTCTTTGAGTACTCACATGGCGCAGCCAGCAGTTTCGACCTCAGAGGATCGAACTGACCTGTTAGGCGTACCCGTATTCTGGCATAAACCAACTGCGGATCCTATTTGGAGAGGAAAAAAACTAAAACTTTCATTTTTATTACTTTCACTTGAATAGTGGGGTAAATTTTGATCGATCGAAGCTTTTTCTTTCAATCTCATAAAGTTGGTTCAATAGTTTGTTGGTATTACAGGTAGCAGATGTTTTTGAACAACTGATACTTTGAGTCGGGCTTGAATGAATATAAATACATCAGTTACATTTATAAATCAAAATAGAGTTTACACAACCAAGGGATTTAACTATAAAATTAAATAAATCAAAATTATTTGTTTCTCAAAAAATTGAAGGTTAGTTTTATTCCTTGAACATTCTTTTTCCGAAGTCTCCTTTTTGTCCTGAAGTATGTGAAGTGGATGTCCATACGCGTAATAAGGGGAGGACTGGTTCATACAAAGGGGGTATTTTTTGTATTTTTGTTTTTTATAATAGTCAAACTTGTTGAGAAAGGCAAAATTAATAGCTATAAATAAATGTTTAAATAAAAGGATAAATTTTTACAATTTTCCTTCCAACCGGGCTATAAGTTGGTGATATTTGTTTTCAAATTGTGGATTTGCTTTTTCAGCTCCCGGATTTGGTGCGTTTCATGTATATGACTGCGCTGAGTTTGCTCAGTATAGTCATCTAACTGGGGGGTTTGTAATTTTGCTGTCAGATATTTTGCTGGGACATAGATTTTTTGATATTCAAGAAGGGAATTAGTTATGGAGTACATTTTTTTTATAGGGTGATAGGCCTCTAATTTAAAACGATTGATTAATGGATTCAAAGCATAATTGAGATCCATATCGAAGCCGGGATTGCTGTTAGAATTTATGTATCGTTCCCTTTCTAACTGAATATGTATTTTAGTATTTAATTCAGTGGGGTGTAAGGGCTGTCCTAATGGTCATTGGATATTGAGAAGTTGATACCGGCGTATTTGCCGTTAGTATCTTATATGGTTTTACAATCTGGGTCCGTTTTTTAATTTTGGAATTCGAGGGAACCAGGGGTATTTTGAAATCGGGGGGTGAAATTTTTAGGGGTGGTGGCTTTGATGCTGTAGTTATTGGGACAGCTGAATTGGTTTGAAGTAGTGGCTCAACGAAAGATCGCGTTGAGGTCGGCTTTGCAGTGGGTGTTGTAGTATTAGAAACAGTTGGTTGTTGAGTGAGTGTTGCGTCCATAGTTGAATCAGTTGGTATATAGTAGAATTTTTTTATTAGACTGGGTTTGTTGGGTGATCCAAATTTTGAGTTCTTCTCTCAAAATTTAATAATTGGATGTGAGGATACATGCGATCCTGGTTTATTTTATCAATTTTCTCTAAAAAAGGAGCTTGTATTTTTTGATCACAATCTTGTTCTATTTTTTCAGTTTGCTCATCTTGAGTGAAAATTGAGGTCACTATCGAAGTGAAAAGTATATTATATGAAGCGGCAAGCAATACTTTGCCAAAGTGCAGTGAGCGGCCGGTGATTTTGTGAATATGCATAGCCTTTATTATGAATACTAGGCAATCTAGTATGAATTTCACAAAAAGAAATGAGGCGAAGACTATTCCGCATTTTTCTAAATAGTATTGTACTTTCCCGAATATACGGGTGTATTCGTTTTTCCAAAAATTTGGAGAGATGAGATAGTCCAAATATATTGTTTGGGAAGAGCCTAGTGGGCTGTATGAGTCCTTGAAAAGAATTTTTTAGCATTTAGAAAGGACCTGGATACTTTTTGCAGTACTCCTTTCATCTCTGAATTATCGGAAATCATATTCCAGAATTTTTGCATTTGAGCATAAGTGTAGATTGAAGCGCCTTGGCTAGAGGCTAAAGAATGCTTATTCTTTTGAATTATCTCTTTTGGTTTAAAGAGATATGGTCCTGTAACCCTTGTAATTTGAGGGGTTAATTCAATCCAGGACTTATCATCATCAACATCTAGTTGAAAGAGATTCGAATGTTTGTCGGAGCAGTCTTGTAGTTCTGCCGACTGAAAAGTTTGTCGCGTAATTGGATTGACAAATCGAATATTTTCCTTATACATAATGGGAATGCGATTATAGCATTCATCCATTAATTGCAAAGGTGAATAAAATTTCGGACAATGGTAGAGCCAGGCAACATTGCCATTGGTCTCTAAGAACATAGAGCGGTTCTGAGTTAAAATATAGCCAGCCAAACGTGCGCTTTCAAGTGAAAGCATTAAAGTATTTAATATTGAGGAGCGTTCTAGCTCACATTGATTTTGCATAAGGGCTAACTCGGCCGTTCTGAGCAAGTAGAAGCTATAAAAAAGAATATAGTCCAATTTGGTTCCCGTTTCTGGGGTTGGTTTAACTTGGATTCCAGTATCCATATCGAAACCGTCAGTGTATGCAATAAAAAGTGAATCATATGAAGTTGGATACACTATTCTGGGATGTCCACAAAGAGATTGCGGTTTATTCATCACCTGTAGCATAAATTTTTGAGAATCCCTTGTATGGGTAGAATGAATAGACGGGCTAGAATCGCCTTTAATTATATAGTATGATTCTTCGTTTTGAATCATTTTAGCCGGAAATCTGTTTAAAACAGTGAAAATGCAATTGTTGGGTTCTTCCCAAGTATAAGCAAAAGCGTCTAAGGATGTTGTTTCACATCCATTTGTAGACACTGGACAGGGCAAAGGAATGTTTTGCCAATTATTGACTGTTCCATCTTTGAGGTTAACAGTCAGAGTTACATTTTGCATGTAAGTTTCAAAAGGGTCCAATTTAATCCAAGAACGGCCATCACATTCGTTATGATGTTTGCCGTCAACTTTGCCAGCATGGGCATTAGTTACTGTTTTAACATTAAATTTGAAAGGAATATTTCCAATACTAGCATAGCCTAGGTTAAGATAGCCTCTGTCGGCGGGGAGGACTGGTTCATACAAAGGGGGTATTTTTTGTATTTTTGTTTTTTATAATAGTCAAACTTGTTGAGAAAGGCAAAATTAATAGCTATAAATAAATGTTTAAATAAAAGGATAAATTTTTACAATTTT
Organism: Symsagittifera roscoffensis; assembly: GCF_963678635.1. Lineage (NCBI taxonomy): Eukaryota > Metazoa > Xenacoelomorpha > Acoela > Convolutidae > Symsagittifera > Symsagittifera roscoffensis. Next base: position 21,057,194 of record NC_087065.1, on the reverse strand, counting down.
CCTTCCAACCGGGCTATAAGTTGGTGATATTTGTTTTCAAATTGTGGATTTGCTTTTTCAGCTCCCGGATTTGGTGCGTTTCATGTATATGACTGCGCTGAGTTTGCTCAGTATAGTCATCTAACTGGGGGGTTTGTAATTTTGCTGTCAGATATTTTGCTGGGACATAGATTTTTTGATATTCAAGAAGGGAATTAGTTATGGAGTACATTTTTTTTATAGGGTGATAGGCCTCTAATTTAAAACGATTGATTAATGGATTCAAAGCATAATTGAGATCCATATCGAAGCCGGGATTGCTGTTAGAATTTATGTATCGTTCCCTTTCTAACTGAATATGTATTTTAGTATTTAATTCAGTGGGGTGTAAGGGCTGTCCTAATGGTCATTGGATATTGAGAAGTTGATACCGGCGTATTTGCCGTTAGTATCTTATATGGTTTTACAATATGGGTCCGTTTTTTAATTTTGGAATTCGAGGGAACCAGGGGTATTTTGAAATCGGGGGGTGAAATTTTTAGGGGTGGTGGCTTTGATGCTGTAGTTATTGGGACAGCTGAATTGGTTTGAAGTAGTGGCTCAACGAAAGATCGTGTTGAGGTCGGCTTTGCAGTGGGTGTTGTAGTATTAGAAACAGTTGGTTGTTGAGTGAGTGTTGCGTCCATAGTTGAATCAGTTGGTATATAGTAGAATTTTTTTATTAGACTGGGTTTGTTGGGTGATCCAAATTTTGAGTTCTTCTCTCAAAATTTAATAATTGGATGTGAGGATACATGCGATCCTGGTTTATTTTATCAATTTTCTCTAAAAAAGGAGCTTGTATTTTTTGATCACAATCTTGTTCTATTTTTTCAGTTTGCTCATCTTGAGTGAAAATTGAGGTCACTATCGAAGTGAAAAGTATATTATATGAAGCGGCAAGCAATACTTTGCCAAAGTGCAGTGAGCGGCCGGTGATTTTGTGAATATGCATAGCCTTTATTATGAATACTAGGCAATCTAGTATGAATTTCACAAAAAGAAATGAGGCGAAGACTATTCCGCATTTTTCTAAATAGTATTGTACTTTCCCGAATATACGGGTGTATTCGTTTTTCCAAAAATTTGGAGAGATGAGATAGTCCAAATATATTGTTTGGGAAGAGCCTAGTGGGCTGTATGAGTCCTTGAAAAGAATTTTTTAGCATTTAGAAAGGACCTGGATACTTTTTGCAGTACTCCTTTCATCTCTGAATTATCGGAAATCATATTCCAGAATTTTTGCATTTGAGCATAAGTGTAGATTGAAGCGCCTTGGCTAGAGGCTAAAGAATGCTTATTCTTTTGAATTATCTCTTTTGGTTTAAAGAGATATGGTCCTGTAACCCTTGTAATTTGAGGGGTTAATTCAATCCAGGACTTATCATCATCAACATCTAGTTGAAAGAGATTCGAATGTTTGTCGGAGCAGTCTTGTAGTTCTGCCGACTGAAAAGTTTGTCGCGTAATTGGATTGACAAATCGAATATTTTCCTTATACATAATGGGAATGCGATTATAGCATTCATCCATTAATTGCAAAGGTGAATAAAATTTCGGACAATGGTAGAGCCAGGCAACATTGCCATTGGTCTCTAAGAACATAGAGCGGTTCTGAGTTAAAATATAGCCAGCCAAACGTGCGCTTTCAAGTGAAAGTATTAAAGTATTTAATATTGAGGAGCGTTCTAGCTCACATTGATTTTGCATAAGGGCTAACTCGGCCGTTCTGAGCAAGTAGAAGCTATAAAAAAGAATATAGTGCAATTTGGTTCCCGTTTCTGGGGTTGGTTTAACTTGGATTCCAGTATCCATATCGAAACCGTCAGTGTATGCAATAAAAAGTGAATCATATGAAGTTGGATACACTATTCTGGGATGTCCACAAAGAGATTGCGGTTTATTCATCACCTGTAGCATAAATTTTTGAGAATCCCTTGTATGGGTAGAATGAATAGACGGGCTAGAATCGCCTTTAATTATATAGTATGATTCTTCGTTTTGAATCATTTTAGCCGGAAATCTGTTTAAAACAGTGAAAATGCAATTGTTGGGTTCTTCCCAAGTATAAGCAAAAGCGTCTAAGGATGTTGTTTCACATCCATTTGTAGACACTGGACAGGGCAAAGGAATGTTTTGCCAATTATTGACTGTTCCATCTTTGAGGTTAACAGTCAGAGTTACATTTTGCATGTAAGTTTCAAAAGGGTCCAATTTAATCCAAGAACGGCCATCACATTCGTTATGATGTTTGCCGTCAACTTTGCCAGCATGGGCATTAGTTACTGTTTTAACATTAAATTTGAAAGGAATATTTCCAATACTAGCATAGCCTAGGTTAAGATAGCCTCTGTCGGCGGCCGATTTACATTGATCGGCAGATAAATGGAGATCAGTAGTGATCATATTTTGTCGAGCGTCGATACCACTCGAATCAAAAGAATCGCAGAACCAACGCATTGATTGGTGTTTGATTCGACACATTGTCGCATTTACTTTTGTGCGATAATGTCTCTGATATAGAGTAACATAAGCATGGGTTACCTTTATATTTTCTAGTTGGACTTTGCAAGGTGCTACTTTATTTAGAGAGAACGTTTTGTTAGAAGTCATTAGTTGACAATCATAATGAGCAACCCGAAGATTATTTGCAGTATTTGCATATAATTGTTCTTTCGGATCAAATGCTGAGGTTTGATTCGAAAGTATTATTAGAGTTAAAAGACCAACCAAATAAATTTTTTGCAAATTTATTTTTTGGTGGTGAATGATAGCAAAAGAATTTTTAAAAGTAGTCACTTTAAGCATTTCCTCGAGAGTGGTTAGAACAGGATCTTGGTCCATTAGTTCACCTTCCTGTAGTTCACTATTTGGATTTGTCATTTTGTGGATTTTTTGTGATGGGAAATCTGAGTTAGATTTCAATTTTTGTTGAGGAATTCAGCAGATTTATTTTTTGGAGAGAGAGGAGGTTTTGAATGCAAGATGTGGAATTGAGCAAGAATGAAAACAACTGTACATCAGTTAGTTTTTAAAGGCTGTTTTTGCTTTTTTACAAATCTAAGCTCTGATTGGCCGTTGTTATTCGGCGTCTTTCGGAAGTGACTCTTTTTAAGTCGTAATTCCTTCGCCATTCGTTTTGTAATGTTGTGGTTTTTTCCACTCTGGCTTTAATGTCGTGGTTTTTCCACTTAGTTTTGATTTGTTGAATGATTTTTATTCGTTTATGCTGGTGTTAATTTTTAACAACTGCATTCCCCTTCCTTATTGGAGGAGGAAAATGAAAAAAACATCTCTTCATAAAAGAGGACTAAAAGCAACATCATTTATTTGCTTTCCGTTTAGTTTAAACTATCTGTATTTTATCCTCAAAAAAAAATTTTCTTCGTCCAAAGTGAATTTTATCGATCCTGAAGATAATCTGGTGGACTTCCCGGATAAGTTTTTGAACTTACGGGATGAGCTAAATTTCAAACACGAAGCCTTGCTGGAGGACAAGGAAGTCGAGAGAAGGGTGGCAATCTATGACGGATTAGTAGAGAAAGGGGCAAATTTAACGCCTATGGAATTTATGATCTTTATGGACCGGAGTTATGTCTTCAAGTATCCGGTACTGAATACCGAGGAGTTATTTGAGCTGGGCTCAATTCAGAGTAGGTTCTTCGCCAAGAAACTACGGAGCCCATGGAGTGGAGACCATGTGGTTTCACAAGAAACAATAGACTTTTTGTCCTTATTCTTTGGAGAGGATGTAAGTTTGTTTTACAATACACCCAATTTTAAAAAATATATATAAAAATTTTTTTTTTATTCAAGTGGCATAGAAACATAGAAATTGTATATAAATTTGTTTTAGTTTCAAGAAGAATTCTTCAGAAAACCAGCAGCAGAGGAAGAATTTAGAAAAAAGATAGAGCTGGATATCGTGTTGGAGGAAATATATCAAGCTTAGTGGCGGCCTTATTCAGCGCTGCAGTTTGCAGTGAGGAGCCTGAGTAGGGCCGCTGAAAACCCTTTGGAAAAGATGGCGGCTGTCAAACTAGTCAAATCTTACACGGATATTAATCCTTATCTTTATAAAAGTTATTTTTAAATTTATTTGTAAATATGTTATTTTTGGTGTTTTGTAAAAGAGAAAAAAAAACGCCAATAAAAAAAAGAATGTTACAAAATATTAGTTTTGGCCAAATAAATAGGTTAGTGTTTTTATTTCTTATTAAATTTGCCAATTAAACTAGATGGAATTGTAGTTCCATAAAAGTTTGTAGGACGATTTGTCCGTTTAGGTCTTTTGGATTCAGAAAGTGATCCAGGTGCGGATCGAGTGTTCTCATAGAAGCTTTCCTGAGAGCTATGAGGGATATTTTTTCCATCAGTAAAGCTTTCTGATGATTCAGATAAACGAGGGATATCAGGAGGACATGGAGTATTATATTGTGTTGTTATATTTTGGTGGCGGCGGCCAAAGTCATTTGCGAGACTATTATTAGGACTTATACTGCGGCTAGGTAGGCGGCGGTGGCCATAACTACTAGATTGACTAGTTGAAGGATTAGGGGTTTTATCAACAGGATAGGGAGTTGAACTTCGAATAGGTCTAAGATTCTGGTCAATCGCAGTCGCATCGAACAAAATTCTTAGATGCATAGTTTCTCTGCCTGAATCTAATGATTGATCTTGGACAATAGTTCTTTTTTGATCCTCATTTGTAGGATTATTATCAGTCATTTGCTGATAACCATTGTTGACTACTGGCCAAAACTGGTATTGTAGATTTTCAACTTGTTTCGGTTTATTGAAAGAGTCGATTTGATGATTTGTTATATGATCATAAAAGTCACTTGAAAATAAATCACTAGAGTACTCTTGTAGTAGTTTGGGCATTTGTTGTTGTTTAGGAAAGTATTCAACAATATGATTGCGGTGGACAATCTTTTTTTCGTTAGTAAAATCATTTTGAATTCCGTATGTTACCTCCTTGATTTTTTCAATTACGGTGTAAGGTCCAGATCTCAAATTCAAAAGCTTTTGAGATTTCAATAGTGGTTTGGATCTATTTTCTAGTAACACCTTAGTGCCTTCTTTTATAGGCCGTCCTAATATAAATTGATTTCGGAACATGTGGGCCTTATTAGTGATGCGGCGGCAATGGGTATAGGTGTTACTATAAATCAACTTAAAATCATTTTCCCTTTTTAGTATTTCGGCGGAAATTTGATTTTTTAGAAATCTATCTATGGTCTCATTGTTTGACTTATGCTCGGTATGAGCATGATTTTCGAGACCAGCGCAAAATTCAGAGGTACATCTTTTGTTTTGGTCGCGGTAGAGGCCTAATTTAAGGCTAAGGGGAACCTGAGGTTTTATGCCAAAGACAATCTCATATGGAGTGTAACCTGTACTTGAATTAATGGCGGTGTTATGTGCAAAAGCTAATTTATTTGTTAATTCAGACCAGTTTGAGCCTGAGGTACTCAAGAAATGTCGAAAGTACTGGGTTAAATGTTTAGTTTGGACTTCAACTTTTCCGTTAGTCTAAGGCGAGTAAGTAGTTCTTGGCCTCAGGGTTATTCCCAATTCAGAGGACCAATGAGCAAAGTCATTACTCATGAATGCACTTCCATTATCATGAATAATTTGTTGTGGAATACCAAATGTTGTGATGTATTTCTCTAAGAGCTTAATGGTTTCCTTATAGTCTGCATGGGTGCATGGATATACTTGAAGATATCTAGAGAAGACATCTATCACAACTAAGCAAAAGTTTTTGCCGTGACTTGATGGTCTAAGTGGACCTTTATGATCAATGTGGATCGATTTCATTGGGATTGTTTCTAATTATCCCCATTGTTGTAATGGAGCTTCATTCAGGTCTTTTCGTTTAGGCTTATTTTTCTGACACTCTAGGCAATCATGAAGAAGCATGTTGACCCATTTATAGAGTCCGGGCCAATAGAAATATCTTCTGATTATTTCCAAAGTTTTTGTTTCGCCGTGATGACCGCTAAGAGGATGCTTATGAGCTAACTCAAAGCAGTTTAGCACTAGGGAGATGGGTAAGCAAATTTTTGGACTCTTAGTATAGTCATCATTATATTCATTAATACATAGAAGATCATGTTGGTCTTCAATGAATAATAATTCAAACTGCCTGATATAGGCTTTTAATCCTTTTTCTTCACGATAAGGATTTTTTTGTTTCTTTCTGGCTTTTCGTTTTGCTTTATGCAATTTTTGATATCTATGATTACAGTATCGTTACACTGCTCTTGCATAATTCTTTCAACGTCTAAATTTGCTTCTTTAGCAAAGTCGGTCATTTTTGCTATCAGTTCAAGAGAATCTGATTTATTCTCTTCAGATTGGAGACTTAGGGTTTCAATTAACTTCAAAGATCTTGTTTTGGTTGCAAAATCATTTTTTGCTTTAACCAGGTCGTTGAGAAGGTTGTTCTCAACATTGCCTTCATATAAGTCAAGCCATTCTGAATTTTCCAAAGGATCATCAAGTGCAGATACTTCATCTGGAATTTCTTCATAAATGTTTTCATTGTTTATATCTGGTATAGATAGTCATTTGATTTGGTTAATTTGTTTGCCAAATCGGAAGAAATCTGCTATATTCTGAATCGCACTACAAGATTCTTCAAAATATTCTGGAGCATTTTCAATGCTGAAGTCTCCTCTGTCAGTCTCGACTGTCATTGCTATTATAGCTTCCAGTGTTATATGGTCGACCTCTAGGGTTACTATTGAATTGCCTATTTTCTTGGTCGTAGAACTGTTTACCAACTTGTTCATTTTCTCTGAATTTGTTTTCTCTGGGATACCTATCATCATAGGTTTGGGGTCTTTTGTTATTGAAAGACGATTGTGCATTAGCCTTTTTGAATTGTTAGTAGTTCTGTTTTGGTTATCCCAGAACCGGTTACTTGGGTTAGGGATACTCTGGTTAGGGAAGTTATTCGGTCTTCGATTTCGTTTATAATCAGTTTCAAATGAAACTCTTCGTTCATTTTTTGTTGTGAGCTCTTTTCGCAATTTATTTACTTCGTCCTGAACTTGTTTTTTTGAACATCTAGATATAGAATGTCCATTCATTCTACAATATTCGCAGAATCGTGTGCTATTAGGTCTTCCCTTGATGTCAAGGTGACGTCGTTGAAATGAATTCTGATCATTGATTGCACTAACTTCTTGATTCTTGATCAATTTAGTTAGTTCTTTAATTTGAGTTTCTAATGAAGTCATTTCATCCGTTGTTGACTTATTAGCAGGATCAGTAGCAACAATGAATGTTAGATCTTTAGTGATTACATGATTTGTGAATTGATCCCAATTGGCATTTGGATGCTCTATCATGTATTCATGAGCTTTTTGTTTAAGGGCTAGAGGTCTTAGTCCCTTAATTGAGAAATCAATATATTTTTGACTTCTTTGTCTGGTTTGTATAGTTCTCTCAGCATTTTGAGCAGCTTCAGTAGCATGAACGGTTTCACCAATACTTTCGGGCCATCCTCTATCTACAGAAGATTTAATTCTGTGGAAGTAATTTTTTATTAATTCGCCATCTTGGCGAGCTGCATTTTCAGCATCAATTCTATGTTTGAATTGATCTCGTCCGTCAGTGAATCTATTTAGGAAGAGATCTTTGAGTTGTGCCCATGTGGTAGCATTGGTAACATTATCATTGAACCATTCAAGAGATGTATCACTTAACAATGATCCGAATAGGGATCGTTGTCTGCTATCATAGCTGCGTCGTGCATCATTATCAGCAGGTCTTTGACCTAATGAGAAAAGAATTTTGTTTTCAACTGAATTCCAAAATGCTGTAGCATTTTGGTTCGGATCGTTTCCCGAAAATGTCATTAAAGACAAGTTGGGATGGGATATTGGGGTATCAGCCATCTTATATTTAGTTTAGAACTTAAAAAGAAAGATAGAAAAATTTATAAATTTATTTAGAAAACTTAAATTTCCGATTTGGAAATTGATTACTTCTCTTTATTTGTATGAGAAATTTCAACAATTCTCCAGTTTGAGAATTGGAATCTTTGCTTTTTTATCTCTTTTTGAGACTTTAGCAATTTTTGCGAATTTTTAGAAGGTGAGCCTCACTGGTCGCACCAATTTATTACGCTAGCAAAACTATAGACGTCGGACAAAACGCTTGCTAGGATTAAAGGGTCCTTTCTACTTTCTATCTTAGAAAGTAAATCTAAAATTCGCTGAGAAATATTTTATTAGAAAAGAAGTTATTATGAATTTACAGCAAGTTGCCTTTTGACTCAATATCTATTTTAAGGGTGAGATTAGAGATATTTTTACTGAGAGTAGATATTATTTTAGAGATTGGTTGGGGGTGGTTGAAGAGAGTGGTGTTGGTGTTAGAAGAGATATTGTTGGGATATTAGAGAGGGAGGTTGTGGTGTTAGAAGAGATATTGTTGGGAATGAATTCCCGTAGTTTTTAGCTTCTATTTATACTCAGATGGGAAATTGTACCACTTTTCGTATCAAATGAGAAGTTACTTCTTAACTTCGTATTCTCTATTCGTACATTCGTACTTTACGAGAAGAAGGTTTCGTATGCTCGTATTTTACGAGAGGAATCGTTAATATTTGCATTGAATGAGAATAGTCGTTTCAATTCTCAATGCTTAAAACGTTATACGAATTATTCCAATAGCATTTCCCTTCCTTTTGCAAGGGAATAAAAACATATTTCTTTTGTGGTGGCGGCGGCGTCACATTTTGTGAACGCAATAACATAATTCATGTTTCTGTTTCTATTTGAAATCAGAACAATTACTATTAAACATAACAAGGAGAATTGATTTTTGTTTTACAATTGTTCTTTGAGTACTCACATGGCGCAGCCAGCAGTTTCGACCTCAGAGGATCGAACTGACCTGTTAGGCGTACCCGTATTCTGGCATAAACCAACTGCGGATCCACCCTGTAGTTGGGATTCTTGGATAGGACAATTCAACTTGGCAATCACTCTGAGAGAAAGGTGTGATCCACGCGAACTGTTAAAACTTCCGGGTATAGTACACGACGATCCTGTTCCAAAACCAGAAGCTGTGGGGGTGGATGAAGATGCTGCAGCAATCGCAAACCGTATTGCACGAAAGGACGCAGCTGTCCGAAGAGTTGCGGAAATGAACGAAGAGCGCCGGGCGAAAGGTCCCAGAGTTGCACCAGGAGTGTATTATTACGAGGTTGAACAGCGAATTAAATCTCGTTTATTTTTCTCGCTCGGCTCAGAAGGGAGGAAAAAATTCCTCCAAAGTTATCCACACGCGGACCTCAGTGCAATATCATTTCGGGAATTTCACGAATTCTGTGTCCTCCTTTTCAGAAAGGAGAAAAATTACATTATCGAACGTATGCAAATGTTGAACGCGGTACATTCAGATCGAGAAGGTTTGGAAGCATTTTATCTGCGGTTGACGGGACAAGCCGCCCTGTGTGGGTGGACAATAGATCAGGAAAAAGAAGTTGTAAGAGATATCTTCATTGTCAAGATGAGATATAAGGATATTCAGAGAGAACTGTGTATTCGTCCAGGTGCTACTCCAGAGGATTCTCTGAAATCAGCGTTACTTCAAGAAAAAGGGGGCACAAACGACCACCGATTTGCAAAGGCAACTTGGGAGTTCGTCTTCGATGGGCATTTTCTCCCAGTCAGGCGCAACTTCGGGTCAAAACTCCCGAATAAAACAGGAACCTACCTTCTCTGTCCAGGGAAAGAAACTATCTGATAGGATTAGTCGGGCACAAAACAGTAAGTCAAAGGGGAACAACGAGAAATCGAAGTCGTGTTATTTCTGTGGCAATAGGTTTTCAGCAAATCGCAAGCAGAGTTGTCCAGCCAGAAATGTCACTTGTAGGAACTGGAGCAAGAAAGGTCACTTTGCCAAGTGCTGTAATTCTAAGAACGTAGCGAATGTAGAAGCTGAGTCAGATGAGACAGTGGAAGAAAATTTTAATTTCATCACGTCCGATAGTGAGTCGGAATATGCTGTTTTATCAGTGGCAGCAGAAAAACCAAATCGTCCAATTGCGTCAGTGAGGAAGTTGGAGGTGGTCAATGCCGCTACGGGCAAGTTACGTTCCATTCAGATAACACTGCGTTGTGGACATACGTTCTTCAAGGCAACGGTGGATACAGGAAGCCCGCCTTCTTTCGTGAATAAGAAGACAGCATATTATATCTTGAAAACTGTTCCGTCAGCCAAGGTCTTTACTGTTCAAGAAAGTCCAATCGATACAGTATACGTTGACTATAATAGGAAGAGAATTGAACTGATGGGTACATTAATTCTGGATGTGTCATCTTTGGGTTGGCATGTTAAATCTGCAAAAATCCTTATTTCGGAAAACCGCACACGTTGTTTACTAGGTTTGGATTTGCAGCCCCACTTGGGGGTGAGAACAACGCAAGTTAGACCAGATCGGCCTTTGGTGGGTGAAGTCTCCCAATCAAACCTGAATGTAACGTTTGAGTCCTGGAAAATCACTTCCACCAGAAATTTCATCGTGTATTTACTAGAGTAGGTAAAGCAAAAAATCATAAAGTTTTTTCTACATTCAAGTCCCCACTCGTACCGATTCAGGAAAAAGGAAGGAGGGTTCCGGTGCATATTCAAGACAAAGTCGGTCAGGAAATTCAAAAACTAATTCAAGAAGGCCACGTGGTCAAACTTAATAAATGTACAAGTGAGCATTTTATTTCTCCGATTGTAATTACGGCTAAGAAGGGTGGTTCTGTGAAATTGGCTATGGACGCAAAACCTATGAATGATCAAATTCATAAGAACCATTATCAAATGCCAAATTTGTTGGAACTGTTGGACTCGGCAGCCCAGATAATCACATCGGATACGTTAGGTGATGTCTGGTTTACGTCCCTAGATTTAAAATATGCATTCAGTCAGATCCCGCTCAGTGATGAAGTTAGTCGTCAATGCAATTTTAATATCGTCTGTGGAAAACAAACTGGCACGTATCGGTTCAAAACTGGGTTTTATGGGTTAACGGATATGCCAAAAGAATTGCAACAAGCGATGGACAATACCCTCCAGGGTTTGTCGGGAGTTTTCTGTTTCCTGGACGATATTCTGATAGTTTCGAAGGGATCAATCTTGGATCACAATATTCTTGTAGATAAGGTGATAACTCTTTTGGACGAAGAAGGTTTTGCTCTGAAGCTGTCGAAATATGACTTCTCCTTGAATCAATTATCTTGGCTAGGCTACGATATCGATTTCGAAGGCTATAGGCCGAAACTTTCTAAAATAGAGGCAGTACTAGCTCTGGAACCACCAAGGACGCTCAAGCAACTCCGTTCGTTCATGGGCATACTCAACCGTCTACAACGATTTTTGCCGAACCTTCAGGTCCATTCGGACCAATTACGCCCGTCCTTGAAAGCAAGTAATAAAAGTAAATTTGTGTGGGGGGAATGCGTTTAGTAACATCTTGCAATTGATAGCGAACATCACAAAAATGTATCATTATGACCAAAGTCGGAACTCGCGTGTGAAATGTGACGCCAGTCATAGTGGTTTGGGTGCTGCGTTAGAACAGGAGATAGAAAAGGATGTTTGGGTCCCAATTGCTTTTGCGTCACACTTTCTCAACGATCAAGAAAAGAAATACAGTACTAATGAATTAGAACTTCTAGCAATTGTATGGTCGTGTGAGTATTTTCGAACTTATTTGTTGGGAAATCATTTTGTGGTTTTAACTGACCATAAAGCGATTATCTCTGCGTTGAAGATCAACCGAGGTAACAAAACTCATCAATCGCGATTAACCAGATGGGCTGATAGGTTATTGCCTTTCGATTTCGATATCTTTCATATCTCCGGATGTAAATTGGTTATAGTGGATTGTTTATCCCGTTTCCCAACGTTTGAATTACCGCGACCAAGCAGTTTTGACGAACAATATGTGGTCAAATGTATTAGTCGATTCTTTGATGCGTGCGATTTCTTGGACGAAAAGGCCAAGTGTTGTCCTTCATTAGAAGACTCACCGATTATTCGGAAAGACAAGCTAGACTCACCTAACATCACGAAAAACAGCCAGAATTCTGCCGTAACTAATACAATTAACCTAATTGAGTCATTGGATTTCAATCAGCCTCGGGTCAATCGTTCCGATATGGACAATTCAATTGTTGCATCTAACAAGTTTGGAAGCCTATCGGTAGAGGGCGCCATAATTCAAAATATTCCAGCTACATCGCAAGGCATAAAATCGATAGAGGGCGACAAAAATTTAGACAGTAAACATATCGGCATTTCTCAACAATTCAATACGTTTGACATTTCTCCGCTAGGGGGCGTCAAAATTGCTGGTTTAAAATCTAGCCAATCAGCGTTGAGAGAAATCATGGAAGTTTTTGTCACTTTCTCAGCATGGATTACATATTATCTGCCAGTTTTGATTTCAGTGTGGATTTTTACTTTGGCCGTTAGTGATTGTGATCTGTTGTTGTCGTTCATAAATTTTTTCGCCTTTGTTTCATCGTATCGGATTTGTTGGAATACAATCGTATTATTGGGTGTTTTTCATTTTCAGACTGCAATGGATTCTAACACCAACACCAACAACACAAATGACAATTTTGAGCAGCTTTTAAATCAGTACCTCCCAGTCAATCAACATTGGTTTTCATCTGATAGGGCTCGGCCGCGGTTTCGCGCGGGGGCTGTACGTCCCAGAGGGTCGTCAACATTACAACGCGGAGTGGAGTTGAGGAGTCAATATGCCCGTATATTAGCCAATTTCAGAATAAAAAGGGCCAGGAAAACTACATTAACAAATCGTCAACCTCAGTCAGTTCATAGTCTAGAAATCTTGAAGTCACCAGTGGTCGCTAAGGACCAGAAATCGTTAACCGGGTTGGTGGGCATTTTGGATTCCGATGTACTGTCGGAACTTACGGACGAAGATGCCAGTCTATGCCTCATGAAACGAGCAATTATTATCCGGACTACGAAGGATTTTGCCGTATCAATTCCTATATAAAATCCTTTTGGCATTGTGCAGCGGTAGTTGATGGCTGTATTGTTGTGGACAATAGGATCGCTATACCCATGTGCCTACGAAAACCATTATTGTCTCGACTACATAGGTCGCATGCGGGTCAGTTAGCCATGGCTGATGCTGCGCAGTACATCTGGTGGCCCCGAATGCATCGAGATATCGTCCAGCTTTGTAAAGATTGTCTCCAGTGCACAAAATTTGGTAAGAATTTGAAAGCGAACGCTTCATTTAACTCTTCCAAGCCTTTACCCCTTTTGTCTGGTCCTAACGAAGAGCTGCAGCTCGATTACGCAGGCCCTCTACTCGATTCGTTTGGTAACAGTATTTATATCTTGGTCTTGATCGACCGTTACTCAAAATATCCGTCAGCTATAATTACACGTTCTACGGGAGGACGGAAGATTATTAAATTTCTTAAATCGTATATTCAACAGCATAGTATCCCCAAATCTATCAAAACTGACCAATATTCTGGTTTTAAGAACAAATTAGTGCAAAATTTTTACCAAGATAAAAATATTGCCCAATATTTCTGGCCGGTGGGGGACCATCGTGGTTGCGGTCTAGTAGAAAGGTCGATCCAAACGATCAAACGTCGTTTGGGCGCCTCGCGGTTGAGTTCGGATTTTTCAAATGTTCAAGATACTCTTAGTAATAATATTGAAGATATTCGGATTACTAAAAATTCTGTTACTGGGGTTTCACCGTTTGAGCTTCATTTTGGCCGTCCTCCGAATACGGAGCTATCTATTGCGGCTGAGCGTTTATCTTCGGGCGTTAATTTAGATAACCAACAATTGGAACGGGACTTATTAACACCCGAACAGCGTCGGGAGCAGTGCGATAGCCGACCGAGGATAAAAGTGGTCAGGAAGGGGCAGTCAAGCCCGACGGTGTCTCCATACTTTGGTGGACCTACGAATTCAGTTTCGGATACACCTCACTACCGCGCTCTGGAGAACCTGGCACATTCCGCCAATCAGTGGTTGACATTGAAAAAGTCATTGTCACATCAGGAGGGAGTCAAAGCATTGAAGACGCTGACGGAAAGAAATCAAGTCCTCGCAGCCACCCTTCGCCCCAATTTGTCTGCTGGTACCCTTAGATTTAGGAACCAGATGCAAACGGATCAAATTCGCCCGTCGTTACCAAAACGTAATTTGGATTACTTAGTATTGAATGAACCAAATAAAGTCGAAATATTTAGGAAATTTCTAAATAGGAAGTCTGGCAGAGAACATTTCAAACCTTTTAAGGGCAAAATCGTGCGGATTACTGGGTCCACATATATTTCTGATTAGGAAAAAGTGATTAGAAGAAATCATTTGGCGGTACGTCTTAAATCAACCGATCTAAGTTTTTCAGGCAAACAACTAACGCCTGTCAAGAAGGGGCAGAAACGCCCCATTGTGTCATCTTCACCGTCATCATCAGAAGACAATCGGCCTCTCAAACAATCGAGATCTCGCCAACGTATCACAGCTAAAACGGTAAAGATTCCTGCTCATCCGAAATTCCCATCTGTACCAACTTCATATACTCCATCTCGTGGCCAAATTGTGTCGACTAAGTCAAAGGAAACTTCAGTCTCGGAGGCTCCAGGTGTACAAACTATTCCTTTTCCACAACACTCTACTCCAGTAGTAGACTTAACGGCATCTTCTTCCACGTCTGGAAATCAAGGAACGGAGGTTCCCATTAGTATTAAACCAAAGTTACCAACTTCAGTCATAAAAAATCCAGTATGTCCAGACCTCATCCCTATTTCTTCAGACGATGAATCTTCAATTCCGAAATCTCAAGAAGGAACTTCGACAAATTTGGCAGCATCGGGCCTTCCCACCCAAGATGGTCCCGTCATAATGTCCGAACCGGATGGAAATGTCTCATCTTCTTCGAACTCATCTCGTGCCTCTTCTCGACGGAAAAAGCAGACCACATTTTACGGTAGTCCCATCAGACATTCCAGTCGATGTCTACACCTCCGTCAACTCCTGCTTCGCCGGACAAGAAAGTTCGTCCAGCTTTGTAAAGATTGTCTCCAGTGCACAAAATTTGGTAAGAATTTGAAAGCGAACGCTTCATTTAACTCTTCCAAGCCTTTACCCCTTTTGTCTGGTCCTAACGAAGAGCTGCAGCTCGATTACGCAGGCCCTCTACTCGATTCGTTTGGTAACAGTATTTATATCTTGGTCTTGATCGACCGTTACTCAAAATATCCGTCAGCTATGATTACCCGTTCTACGGGAGGACGGAAGATTATTAAATTTCTTAAATCGTATATTCAACAGCATAGTATCCCCAAATCTATCAAAACTGACCAATATTCTGGTTTTAAGAACAAATTAGTGCAAAATTTTTACCAAGATAAAAATATTGCCCAATATTTCTGGCCGGTGGGGGACCATCGTGGTTGCGGTCTAGTAGAAAGGTCGATCCAAACGATCAAACGTCGTTTGGGCGCCTCGCGGTTGAGTTCGGATTTTTCAAATGTTCAAGATACTCTTAGTAATATTATTGAAGATATTCGGATTACTAAAAATTCTGTTACTGGGGTTTCACCGTTTGAGCTTCATTTTGGCCATCCTCCGAATACGGAGCTATCTATTGCGGCTGAGCGTTTATCTTCGGGCGTTAATTTAGATAACCAACAATTGGAACGGGACTTATTAACACCCGAACAGCGTCGGGAGCAGTGCGATAGCCGACCGAGGATAAAAGTGGTCAGGAAGGGGCAGTCAAGCCCGACGGTGTCTCCATACTTTGGTGGACCTACGAATTCAGTTTCGGATACACCTCACTACCGCGCTCTGGAGAACCTGGCACATTCCGCCAATCAGTGGTTGACATTGAAAAAGTCATTGTCACATCAGGAGGGAGTCAAAGCATTGAAGACGCTGACGGAAAGAAATCAAGTCCTCGCAGCCACCCTTCGCCCCAATTTGTCTGCTGGTACCCTTAGATTTAGGAACCAGATGCAAACGGATCAAATTCGCCCGTCGTTACCAAAACGTAATTTGGATTACTTAGTATTGAATGAACCAAATAAAGTCGAAATATTTAGGAAATTTCTAAATAGGAAGTCTGGCAGAGAACATTTCAAACCTTTTAAGGGCAAAATCGTGCGGATTACTGGGTCCACATATATTTCTGATTAGGGAAAAGTGATAAGAAGAAATCATTTGGCGGTACGTCTTAAATCAACCGATCTAAGTTTTTCAGGCAAACAACTAACGCCTGTCAAGAAGGGGCAGAAACGCCCCATTGTGTCATCTTCACCGTCATCATCAGAAGACAATCGGCCTCTCAAACAATCGAGATCTCGCCAACGTATCACAGCTAAAACGGTAAAGATTCCTGATCATCCGAAATTCCCATCTGTACCAACTTCATATACTCCATCTCGTGGCCAAATTGTGTCGACTAAGTCAAAGGAAACTTCAGTCTCGGAGGCTCCAGGTGTACAAACTATTCCTTTTCCACAACACTCTTCTCCAGTAGTAGACTTAACGGCATCTTCTTCCACGTCTGGAAATCAAGGAACGGAGGTTCCCATTAGTATTAAACCAAAGTTACCAACTTCAGTCATAAAAAATCCAGTATGTCCAGACCTCATCCCTATTTCTTCAGACGATGAATCTTCAATTCCGAAATCTCAAGAAGGAACTTCGACAAATTTGGCAGCATCGGGCCTTCCCACCCAAGATGGTCCCGTCATAATGTCCGAACCGGATGGAAATGTCTCATCTTCTTCGAACTCATCTCGTGCCTCTTCTCGACGGAAAAAGCAGACCACATTTTACGGTAGTCCCATCAGACATTCCAGTCGATGTCTACACCTCCGTCAACTCCTGCTTCGCCGGACAAGAAAGTTCGTTTTGTCGTGGCTAATCCAGAACTAGTGAACCAAGCAGGACAGTCTCGGGTTGTTCTTCCCGATGTTTCCGAAGGCTTATATCGAAAATTCACACGCTTCCCTAAAAAGAGTTCTTCCGACCATCCATTGCGTCGTTCAGACAAATAAAGCTTTTCGTACCTTCGAACTAAATAAAAACTTGCAAAACTCTCGTATTCTCACTCAAGTCACATCAGTTAATTTGTAAAACTCCTGTGGCGTAATTTGTATGGCGTGTGGGGGGATGATTTTCAATGAAAATTTCAAATTTTAGAACAAAAAATTTTTCATTCCATTTTATTACATTTAATTTTTACTTAATGTTATTACTGCTCCAAAAGCCTTAAAAGGCAGTCGGAACATTCAGGGCTTTGCCCTGATACGAGCACTCTTGTTTGCTATTTAGGTTGTTGTTCCGACTTTCGATACGAAAGTAACGGAATATTTGTGCTCGGGTGGGTTTTTTTTTCTTCAGACAAATTTCGACTTTTTAACTAGCCATTTTTGACGGAAGTTTTTATATCATTCAAAAGGTATTGTTGTTGTGAGCTTAAATTTGAAAAGATATTTCACCTGTGATTATTTTTCGTAAAGTTATGGGGATTTAAAGTCGATAACCCACCCCGAGCACAAATATTCCGTTACTTTCGTATCGAAAGTCGGAACAATAACAATTGAAAACAATAACTTCTATTGAAATCAATCAACTTTATCGTACCTGCGTGTGATGACGTCTGTAGTGAACTTGTGTAACTTCTTCACTAGTTTCTTGTACTGTCTCCCCTTAGAAGTGAGATGGAAGTAGATGAAGTCGTTCCACAGAATTGGGTTGCGAAATCGTTCCACCAAAATTTCACTCACCTGAAAAAAGGGGTACAGCATGTTTAAATGCACTTAGATTTTCTTAGATGCTGTTTATGCGGTTTAAAAAATAACAAAATCTGTTTTTGTATGTTTTTTTTGCAAAAGTAACTGAGATCGGAACTTTCTGTGCTACCTGTGCGTTTATGAATGGACTACTACTTACATGATGCAAATCCTCTCAACTGATCGTTGACTGTCGTGTTACTCATGTTTGCTATTAGTCAGTATAAAGTCATAAAATCTCTATCAAAACCAAATATTGACAAAAATACCCGGTGGCTGGGCAAGTAGCACAGAAAGTTCCGACCATAATAGGAAACAAAAATATAACTTGTTCTTTCATTCAAACTGGGTTGTTTTTTTTCTCTGTGCTGGGATGAGATATTATCAAAAAGCTCAGAAATTAGGTATACTCGATAGTAATAAACAATTAAACATCTTCGACAAAAGTTTTCATTTACAAATAAATAGAAAAAAAACACTAAAACACTACATTTTTTGTAGGTTTCTTGCAGAATTATTTATTGATTTGTTTTTGCTGGAGCAAAATTAAATTTTCACGGTTCACAAAAAAGCTTAAATTATCTTTCTGTTTTAAGCCTGCTTGTTCGCTTTATTTGCTTTAAATTAGACACTGGCAGAGCTCAAAAATTTTCCGCTGAGAAAGTTTTAAAACTTTGTTCGAATCACGACTGAAAGGTTTTTAATATGGTATATCACTCGATATATTCCATCGATCATTAAAAGTACCTGATTTTGAGTGGATAAAAAGGTGGTTACAACAAGTATATATCCGGTCGCTGTACAATTACCTCCAGTGTTCTGACTACAAAAAATTTAAATTAAAGTATTAAATTTAAAGTAGAAAAAGTGAGAAAAAAATAAAAAACAAATGTTTCAAAAAATTTGATGTTTTTTCAAACTTTTAATTTGAAAAGGTTCTATTCTTCGTTCGGTATTTTGAAAGATCAACTTAACGCTGCAAAAATGGGTGAACAAATGCTATAATCTAAAAAATGAGCTGCTTAATTTCCGTGTACAAATTAGCCTGAAAAACGGAAAAATTCAAACCAGTTTTTCTCCATATATATTTTTCTACGAATCACGGATTTTGAATAAACTATAAGGAAACAATGACATGCCTCTGATCTGTTTTGGACGTAGTCTAATGAGTCTGGATTGCGCATCTGGGACCCCAGCTCCACACCCATTGCAGAGTCAGACACTATGTCCAGGGCTACACAGAAACACAGAAACACTGAAAGTGCAAAAAAGTTCACAATTCCCATAAAAAAGCCTGTTTCTAATGTTTGTACCCGTTTATAACCCAATTATTTGTCGAGAGGCAGACCCTACCATTGATACTCTGGATCGGAGTAAACGGCTCTTTTAGCTCAAATTCTGATCTGATTCTCATACCTAGTAGACTCATGGCCTCCCATATGTCCACGAATGAGTCGTGAGTAGCATGTGTGTGGAATAGAGAGAGGGCCACTCTGGTGTGTTCTATCATGGTGGAGAGTGTCCTGTCGAGGATGTCGAAGTGAAATGCGGGAGTGAGGAGTCGCCGTCTGCCCTTCCACTTGTCACCATTGCTAGTCAATAACCCAGTGCTAGAAAAATATAAAAAATGATACATTGTTTCCAAGTGAGGTCATTACACAAACAAAGTTCAAAAATTTACAAACAAGGAATTCTTCTATAAAATCATCACCTGAGAGAGCGCCAAACGATTAAATCTAACCTGTTCTTAGGTGACTCAGAATCGGCTATTTTTCAGAAAAAAACCTGTTTAGGAACTATTTTGAGAAAAATATTGCCTAAGAGGCTTATCTTCCACGTGATCAATACGGGCAGTCGGTTGTTCTAGTTATGAGATTTATTCTTGCTATAACAACTCACCCGAGCCAACTGTGAATCATTTCATAACTAAACGACTTGGATGAGTGTTTTGATGACTTCAAAATGAGTCCGGCGAGGCTGCCTTTTGTGATCATAACTTGAGGCTGGGGTCCGAAGAATACACAACACATTCCATTGTTGTCCAGACCCAACTTCTGGAAGAACCCTATCAAATCTTTCTGTTTCCGGGGAATCTGAGAGATGTTTCCGATAAGAAACTTCCTCTC
The DNA here is from genome assembly GCF_963678635.1 of Symsagittifera roscoffensis. Lineage (NCBI taxonomy): Eukaryota > Metazoa > Xenacoelomorpha > Acoela > Convolutidae > Symsagittifera > Symsagittifera roscoffensis. The sequence goes on along the minus strand of NC_087065.1, from coordinate 21,037,225 downwards.
CAAACCTACAAAGAAATTAATGTTCTCGGAAGAAAAACTATTGAAGCTGGCTTTAACAGCGAAAAATTAAAATGTGAAGAAAATATTTCCAGTTAACTAAGCAATGAACAAAATTAATAAACTTTTAGCTGTTAAATTGAAGAATATGTCAAAAAATGCTCAGAATGAATCAAAATGAGTCCTCTCACCTGGCAACTTGGAAGCAGCAGCACTGACCCTTTTCGACTTAGCCGAGTAGTTGAAGGACAGGAAAGAACACAGAACCCAAGAGGCAAAAAGGGCCAGTAACACACCAAACACGCCAATTAAATAGCCCAACATTTTACAAACTATCCCAGATATGAACTCAATTTAACCATAACACATCTAAATAGTATTAGTTAAGATTGGTCGTCACCAAGATGCGGTGCGGGTTAAATACATATGTGACGTTGGTAATGTAAACATGAACTCTTAGAGATGATAAAACCTAACTTTGAACTATTTGCGATCTCTATGTGTCTTATGCGTAAGCGTAAGCGAAGTGCATAGCAAACATGATCGAATCCAGACGACCAAAAATAGAATGATTCAAGCAATTCGCTGAGCCCAGATTAAACTGACTAAAAATTCGAAAGTATAGAGAAAATTTGACAAACAATCAAAAGTCAAAATAAACCAAAAAATAAACTATAACTTACACAATCAACTGTGACTTGTTTGACTATTGTGAAGTTTCCAGTACATCTGGTTCATCTAAAGTATCAATTTTCTAATCCTCTCTTGCAAAGATTGCAAATGGAAGCTGGTCGCTTCCTTGAAGCCAGGTTGTAGGCGGCTCCAAAGTGTGTTTAGACCAGAAGGAAGGGTAATGAAGATAAATCTACTTCCTTACAGTTATTTACATTGAGCTACAAGATTAAAGCGAATAAGCAAAAAAATTGCGTTGAATTAAAGTGTCGGTTTTCAGTTTATTATGATCTATCAAATGTATATAGTAACTGACTGGTATCTAATCAATATCGACGGTCAATCCCACTAAGTATACGACTAATCACAACAAAAGAAGTACTAATCAATGACGGCTGCAAACTTGAACCCACAAAAATTCACTGCGATTTTTTCTCAAAATCATTAAAATTTTCCTAAAAAACGCAAGCTAAAAAATTACAGTAGCTGGTTGCAAGGCAAATAACACAGAATGTTCCGACCCCATACAACAGAAAGTTAGTCGTTTTTTTTTTCAGGCTCATGCCATAACAAAAACATAGAACGTTAGCAACTGATACATAATCGAATAATTGATATAGATTAAGTTCTTACTTTCAACTATACAATCACGTAATTAATTAGTGAATTAGGCATGACAAAACAATGAATGAAAAAACAGTTTTAACAAATTTTAACAAAAGTTTTAACAAATTATGTTTTATACCAAATATGTGCTAAGAAACGTCAAAATCTAAATTTCAAAATTTTTGCACCAATTTTTTTTTCTTCTATAATCGGACAATTTTTTTAAAATATATTAATATAAAAAAGTATAAATAAATTAGTATAATATAAATCATTCGAAACTTTCCGATTATTATCTGTTGAACCCAATTTTGCGTAAAAATGAAAGAAACAACTAGAATACAACCGAAAAGAAAAACTTGATTGCATAACATGCGAATGCATATTTTCCTCTTTGAATTAGTATCGCTTCAACAACCCAAACGAGCAGTTCCAGAAATTGCAGTTATGAAACAAATTTTTGGAAAAATAAAAATAAATTATCGTACCCTACAAGAAGCAGAACTGAGATCAAATCAAAAACAAAAAAGAATTGCAATTAATTAGCAACACCAATTTATTAGTAACACCATCAACGAAGCATCAGTTCAATTTACTGTAGAAGGAGTGAAAGGTCAAGCTGACAAAAATACAAATAGAACACTTATATAATTATATATATTTCATCATTTAATTAAAAAATTGAAATCAGATGACTCAGACATTTTTTGTTTTACTTACTTGGAACGAGCAAGGAAGAATACAATAAAAAGTTTTGTACTGAAACAAAATTGCTGTTCAAAGACTTTATTGAAAAACTCGATGCAAAACATAACTGACTGGTATCTAATCAATACCGAAGAACATTCTACATAAGTATTAAAAGCCAAAGAGATCCCCTAAGCAAAAATTAAAAAAAAATCAGATAAAAAAAAACTCTGTTCAATCCTCTAACCGAGTAAAACAGTATAAAAAGGCAATTTTACATGTTTTCACAAATTTTAACAAAGTTTAAAAAAGTTTTTACGGAAAATTTATTTAACAAGTAACAAATCAACCAGTAGAAACACCAATTAAGAAAAGCAAGTTGAGAACAAGAAATTAAAATAAAGCGTTAAAATTTATGAGAAGTTTTGAACTAGTTTTGGTTAAAATTTTCGCCGAATTAACCAAGGATTTGTTTCATGATCCACTGCTGAGGATAAGTCATGTCTGGTTTTGATAGCTGCGCCGTCATGAGACAAAATATGGATGGCGTCAAGATGAAAGCTGATGAATTGTTGCTAGTTGCTATTGAATTGTTCCCGCTGGGATGGTGACGAGAGTATAGCGGGTGTGAAATTGGTCTCACAAATCTATAGGAGACCATATCTGGTGGTCAGAGTTGAAGCTCATGTAAAGAGGACTGCCGTCTTAGGTGACCACCATTGGGTCCCGCATTTCTTTTTGCGACACTTTACCGACGACTCTTCTTTTCCCGAAAAACTTTAGGGTGCAAAAAGTTCCCCATGGTCTAGACAGTCTCATTGATTCTGCTGAGGAGATGAATCTGGTTTGTTCGGGAATCGTAATTCAATCCAAAATGTTTAAAATGGAATAGATATAATTTTTACGTTTAGATTTTTCAGCGTGAATACTCGTTTGACATCTTTTTCTAAAGCTAGATACAGGATTGAACAGAATTTTTTTTAATCTGATTACGCTCTTCTCGATCTGTTGAACATTTTTAAACAGTTTCTCCTCCGCAGATTTGAGTTTTCAGTACATCTGGTCCACTTCAATGATCTTTATCCCAACTCTCCATTGCAAAGATTGCCAATTGAAACTGGTCGCTTCCTCGAGGCCAGGTTGTCGCCGGTTCCAGAGTGTGTTTAGGCCAAAAAAAAGGTTTTTCACACAAGTTCATTTCGTTTGAGTGCGCTTTAAAAAAAGATAAAGCTTTATCTACTTTGTACAGCTATGTACATTCAAATAAAACAGTAAAGGGAATCAGAAAATGTGTTGACGTAAAATGTCTGTTCTCAAACTACTTTGAACTGTCGATGATTGACCAAATATAGATGCATACAGTAACTGACTGGTATCAAATCAAAACCGACGGTCATTTTAACTAAATATAAGACAAGTCACAAGAAAAACACATCGTATCAGCAACAAAATTGTAGATTTTCAGGACTATTTCCCTACTTGATCAATAAAAGGAACCCACCAGAAGCAGTAAACAAATTTAAGCAAAAGAAAGAAGGAAAAAAATTTACAGTAGCCAATTACAAGGCAAAAAGCACAGAATGTTCCGACCACATTATAAAAAATAGTCTATTTTAATCAAGTTTACTCTTTTTTTTCGTAGCAGAAACTAGAAACGTTATTAAACTTTGGATAAACGAATGAAATCAAAATGAAACAACTGAAAAAAGTGTTCATTGATATTGATTTTTACCTGTAAAAAAATAACCAAAAGGAAGTTTATTATCAAATCAATGATTGGAAAAATATTGGCTTGTAAAAATTGGTATCAACTTTGACACAACAACCAGAAAGAAGAAGAGATCTATTGAACTTTAAAAAACACAAAAAAGAGAAGCAAAGTCTCTCACCGATTATATAAAAATCAGAGGGTCATAGAATAGTGATGTCAAGAATCCATAAAAATGCCATAAGCATGACTTATTTGAGCTACAAACAATAAACGCTTACATAAATTTCACATGCATTTTTGTTAATGCAATCAGACTAATCCAAATCACCTTTTCTTGCGTGAAATTGGCTTTTCTGGCAAGTACAGCTTACGGATGCAAAAACCGAAATCTAACCATTGACAAAGCGTAAAAAAAACTCATTTAACTATTTAACGCGGTCAAAAAACTAGTCGCCGCGGTCGAAAAATTAGTAGCGTCGGTCGAAAAATTATTCGCGTTGGTCGAAAAATTAGTCACGGCGGTCGAAAAATTACTCGCGGTGGTCCAAAATTAGACGCAGTGGTCGAAAAAATAGTCGCCGCGGTCAAAAAATTGGTCGCGGCGGTCAAAAAAATAGAGACGGCAGTCAAAAAATTAGTAGCGGATGTCAAAAAAATTGTTGCCGCGGTCATAAAATTGGTCGCGGTGGTCAAAAAATAAGTCGCGGTCATCGAAAGCTAGTCGCGGCGGTCGAACGAATAGTCGCGACGGTCGAAAAATTAGTCGCGGTGGTCGAAAAATTAGACGCGGCGGTCAAAAAATTACTCGCAGCGGTCCAAAAATAAACGCAGTGATCGAAAAAATAGTCGCGGTGGTCAAAAAATTAGTCGCGGTGGTCGAAAAATTATTCGCTGTAAGGTCGAAAGTTCAGTCTCGGCGGGCAAAAAATTAGTAGCGGTTCGGTCGAAAAATTTGTCGCGGCGGTCGAAAAATTTATCGGAGCGGTCAAAAGATAAGTCGCGGCGGCCGAAAAAGTAACCGGGGCATAGTAAAAAAATTCGCAAAATGAGTCGGGCAAATTTGCGGATTACAAAAAGTGCACAAAACAAATTCCCACTTAATAGCCCAACCAAAAATGATTCGATAAAAAAAATAATTATAGAGGAAATTATAGCTCAATATTTTTGTCTGCTTGGTAAGCAGAAAAAGGTAAAAAAACCATCAAAAAAATAAATGTAATTAAATAAAATGACAACTTTTTAAATTTGAGATTTTGTGCAAATCATCTCCCCACACGCCATATAAAGTACCAAGTCAGAGGTTTGGTTCCTAGTAGCAATTCAGTTATGGCAATCAAAATTCCTTCAATCAACTCTAACAGGGATTACATCTCCCCTTACGCATTAATAGCGCGAAATATATCGCGCGATAGTTGTACCATTTTTTCGGAAAATGATCACAATCTTTCCAAAAACGTGAAATATTTTTCCAAATTTAAACACAGGACAACAGTACTTTTTGAATGATATAAAAATGGTAAAAATGGCTAGTTAAAAAAAACGAAGTTTGTCTGATGAAAAAACCACCCCGTGCACAAATATTCCGTTACTTTCCTCCAAAAGTCGGAACAAAAAAGACAAAATCTGAGCAATTCCACTAACCAGGCAACAATGGGTATGAGAGGAGTGAAGCGCCTCAATGACAAGTATCCAAAAAAACGAAGAGTAGGAATTTTTTGAAGGGCAAATTGTAGTTGCCAGGAGAGAAATTGATTGTATTTGGGACAAATTAATAAGACCAAGCCTAGGACGAATCGATTAGGCCTAAACGCTCCAAATTGAATCATTTCGCCTCAAACTGCCAAAGATTTTGCAAACTGTTTCAAGTTTTAAGATTTTGTTTGAATCACTACTAAAAAGGTTTGCGTATGATATATCATTCTATCTTTCTCGATGACTAATTGTGGCATCTGATTTTGCATGAAATAAAACGACCGCACGACTGAAGACAAAGTTCCAAGAAAGTACCAAAAAAGTTTTCCAGGAGTATTAAAGTTAGAAGAGAATGAAAAAATTATGAAAAAAAGGTATGACCTCTGTTAACTGACGACAATCATAACATAATTAACATCCGAGCAATTTCCTAGAAACTTGGTTTTTTTTGTCAAGATCGTTGGACAGGTGTATCGAAAAAGATTTGAGAAAAGCGGTGGACTTGATCACCAAGTAATTGTAATCACTGCTCCATTTAAATCATCAACGTACAATTATTGTATGCGCAGAATGAAAACAGTATTAATGAATAATGTTGCAAGTTATTAAAATCTCAAAAAATACAGAACATTAAAAAATTTTGTACACAATAAAAGTTAAAACTCGACCGAAAAATTAACTAGTATGTACACGATCAACCTTTAAAAACAACAACTAGCTAAGAAAAATTAGGATAAAAAGTAGAAATTAATCGTGAAAGCTTAAGAAAGATTTTGACTTAGATTTCGTTGAAATAGTTGTCGAAATTATCAAGAAAAGTGTTTTAAACTTATGATCCAATGCAGAGGATATAGGAATACTGGCCTTTGTGTCTGCGTATTCATGAGCAAAAAACGTGGATAGTGTTGTGATGCGAATGCAGATGAATTGTTGCTATTTGCAACATCAAGTAGCAGCGACTGAATTGTGCTCGCTGGTTGGGGTTGACGACGAGAGTCGATTTAGGTAGAGGTTGTGAAAAAGGGCTAAAAACTCCATAGGAGACAACATGAAGATCGTTTTGGGATTAGTGTTGTATTAGGTGATGACCTTAGGTGATGAACGTTCATTTTGTGATATTTAATTACGAACTTTTTTCTCAAAAAGTTTTGAGGTACCCAGATTTTTTCTGGGTCTAGACGGTATATTTGTGACCTGCTGATGCGTTGACTGTGGTTCCTCCGGGGAATTGTAATTCGATCACAATTTTTTAAAAAGAGGAGATTGCTTAAATTTCTACATCATTCTTAAAATTAAAAAGATTTTTATGAGTGAATACGCGTTTGACTTATTTTTCTAAGGCTAAAAGCAGGATTGATTGTATTTTTTGTCTGCTCACCCTCTTCTTGATCTGTTGAACTTTTTCTTTGTTTTTAATTTATCTTTTTTTCCTAAATAATTCGTACCTTACGCCATATTGGCTTTTTGGTTTTTGTTTTGCAATTGACTTGACTTTATCTGGTCCAGCAAAGTAGCTGTGACTTGTTTGACTATTGTGAAGTTTCCAGTACATCTGGTTCATCTAAAGTATCAATTTTCTAATCCTCTCTTGCAAAGATTGCAAATGGAAGCTGGTCGCTTCCTTGAAGCCAGGTTGTAGGCGGCTCCAAAGTGTGTTTAGACCAGAAGGAAGGGTAATGAAGATAAATCTACTTCCTTACAGTTATTTACATTGAGCTACAAGATTAAAGCGAATAAGCAAAAAAATTGCGTTGAATTAAAGTGTCGGTTTTCAGTTTATTATGATCTATCAAATGTATATAGTAACTGACTGGTATCTAATCAATATCGACGGTCAATCCCACTAAGTATACGACTAATCACAACAAAAGAAGTACTAATCAATGACGGCTGCAAACTTGAACCCACAAAAATTCACTGCGATTTTTTCTCAAAATCATTAAAATTTTCCTAAAAAACGCAAGCTAAAAAATTACAGTAGCTGGTTGCAAGGCAAATAACACAGAATGTTCCGACCCCATACAACAGAAAGTTAGTCGTTTTTTTTCAGGCTCATGCCATAACAAAAACATAGAACGTTAGCAACTGATACATAATCGAATAATTGATATAGATTAAGTTCTTACTTTCAACTATACAATCACGTAATTAATTAGTGAATTAGGCATGACAAAACAATGAATGAAAAAACAGTTTTAACAAACTTTAACAAAAGTTTTAACAAATTATGTTTTATACCAAATATGTGCTAAGAAACGTCAAAATCTAAATTTCAAAATTTTTGCACCAATTTTTTTTTCTTCTATAATCGGACAATTTTTTTTAAATATATTAATATAAAAAAGTATAAAAAAATTAGTATAATATAAATCATTCGAAACTTTCCGATTATTATCTGTTGAACCCAATTTTGCGTAAAAATGAAAGAAACAACTAGAATACAACCGAAAAAAAAAACTTGATTGCATAACATGCGAATGCATATTTTCCTCTTTGAATTAGTATCGCTTCAACAACCCAAACGAGCAGTTCCAGAAATTGCAGTTATGAAACAAATTTTTGGAAAAATAAAAATAAATTATCGTACCCTACAAGAAGCAGAACTGAGATCAAATCAAAAACAAAAAAGAATTGCAATTAATTAGCAACACCAATTTATTAGTAACACCATCAACGAAGCATCAGTTCAATTTACTGTAGAAGGAGTGAAAGGTCAAGCTGACAAAAATACAAATAGAACACTTATATAATTATATATATTTCATCATTTAATTAAAAAATTGAAATCAGATGACTCAGACATTTTTTGTTTTACTTACTTGGAACGAGCAAGGAAGAATACAATAAAAAGTTTTGTACTGAAACAAAATTGCTGTTCAAAGACTTTATTGAAAAACTCGATGCAAAACATAACTGACTGGTATCTAATCAATACCGAAGAACATTCTACATAAGTATTAAAAGCCAAAGAGATCCCCTAAGCAAAAATTAAAAAAAAATCAGATAAAAAAAAACTCTGTTCAATCCTCTAACCGAGTAAAACAGTATAAAAAGGCAATTTTACATGTTTTCACAAATTTTAACAAAGTTTAAAAAAGTTTTTACGGAAAATTTATTTAACAAGTAACAAATCAACCAGTAGAAAAACCAATTAAGAAAAGCAAGTTGAGAACAAGAAATTAAAATAAAGCGTTAAAATTTATGAGAAGTTTTGAACTAGTTTTGGTTAAAATTTTCGCCGAATTAACCAAGGATTTGTTTCATGATCCACTGCTGAGGATAAGTCATGTCTGGTTTTGATAGCTGCGCCGTCATGAGACAAAATATGGATGGCGTCAAGATGAAAGCTGATGAATTGTTGCTAGTTGCTATTGAATTGTTCCCGCTGGGATGGTGACGAGAGTATAGCGGGTGTGAAATTGGTCTCACAAATCTATAGGAGACCATATCTGGTGGTCAGAGTTGAAGCTCATGTAAAGAGGACTGCCGTCTTAGGTGACCACCATTGGGTCCCGCATTTCTTTTTGCGACACTTTACCGACGACTCTTCTTTTCCCGAAAAACTTTAGGGTGCAAAAAGTTCCCCATGGTCTAGACAGTCTCATTGATTCTGCTGAGGAGATGAATCTGGTTTGTTCGGGAATCGTAATTCAATCCAAAATGTTTAAAATGGAATAGATATAATTTTTACGTTTAGATTTTTCAGCGTGAATACTCGTTTGACATCTTTTTCTAAAGCTAGATACAGGATTGAACAGAATTTTTTTTTATCTGATTACGCTCTTCTCGATCTGTTGAACATTTTTAAACAGTTTCTCCTCCGCAGATTTGAGTTTTCAGTACATCTGGTCCACTTCAATGATCTTTATCCCAACTCTCCATTGCAAAGATTGCCAATTGAAACTGGTCGCTTCCTCGAGGCCAGGTTGTCGCCGGTTCCAGATTGTGTTTAGGCCAAAAAAAAGGTTTTTCACACAAGTTCATTTCGTTTGAGTGCGCTTTAAAAAAAGATAAAGCTTTATCTACTTTGTACAGCTATGTACATTCAAATAAAACAGTAAAGGGAATCAGAAAATGTGTTGACGTAAAATGTCTGTTCTCAAACTACTTTGAACTGTCGATGATTGACCAAATATAGATGCATACAGTAACTGACTGGTATCAAATCAAAACCGACGGTCATTTTAACTAAATATAAGACAAGTCACAAGAAAAACACATCGTATCAGCAACAAAATTGTAGATTTTCAGGACTATTTCCCTACTTGATCAATAAAAGGAACCCACCAGAAGCAGTAAACAAATTTAAGCAAAAGAAAGAAGGAAAAAAATTTACAGTAGCCAATTACAAGGCAAAAAGCACAGAATGTTCCGACCACATTATAAAAAATAGTCTATTTTAATCAAGTTTACTCTTTTTTTTTCGTAGCAGAAACTAGAAACGTTAGTAAACTTTGGATAAACGAATGAAATCAAAATGAAACAACTGAAAAAAGTGTTCATTGATATTGATTTTTACCTGTAAAAAAATAACCAAAAGGAAGTTTATTATCAAATCAATGATTGGAAAAATATTGGCTTGTAAAAATTGGTATCAACTTTGACACAACAACCAGAAAGAAGAAGAGATCTATTGAACTTTAAAAAATACAAAAAAGAGAAGCAAAGTCTCTCACCGATTATATAAAAATCAGAGGGTCATAGAATAGTGATGTCAAGAATCCATAAAAATGCCATAAGCATGACTTATTTGAGCTACAAACAATAAACGCTTACATAAATTTCACATGCATTTTTGTTAATGCAATCAGACTAATCCAAATCACCTTTTCTTGCGTGAAATTGGCTTTTCTGGCAAGTACAGCTTACGGATGCAAAAACCGAAATCTAACCATTGACAAAGCGAAAAAAAACTCATTTAACTATTTGCCGCGGTCAAAAAACTAGTCGCCGCGGTCGAAAAATTAGTAGCGTCGGTCGAAAAATTATTCGCGTTGGTCGAAAAATTAGTCACGGCGGTCGAAAAATTACTCGCGGTGGTCCAAAATTAGACGCAGTGGTCGAAAAAATAGTCGCCGCGGTCAAAAAATTGGTCGCGGTGGTCAAAAAAATAGAGACGGCAGTCAAAAAATTAGTAGCGGATGTCAAAAAAATTGTTGCCGCGGTCATAAAATTGGTCGCGGTGGTCAAAAAATAAGTCGCGGTCATCGAAAGCTAGTCGCGGCGGTCGAACGAATAGTCGCGACGGTCGAAAAATTAGTCGCGGTGGTCGAAAAATTAGACGCGGCGGTCAAAAAATTACTCGCAGCGGTCCAAAAATAAACGCAGTGATCGAAAAAATAGTCGCGGTGGTCAAAAAATTAGTCGCGGTGGTCGAAAAATTATTCGCTGTAAGGTCGAAAGTTCAGTCTCGGCGGGCAAAAAATTAGTAGCGGTTCGGTCGAAAAATTTGTCGCGGCGGTCGAAAAATTTATCGGAGCGGTCAAAAGATAAGTCGCGGCGGCCGAAAAAGTAACCGGGGCATAGTAAAAAAATTCGCAAAATGAGTCGGGCAAATTTGCGGATTATAAAAAGTGCACAAAACAAATTCCCACTTAATAGCCCAACCAAAAATGATTCGATAAAAAAAATAATTATAGAGGAAATTATAGCTCAATATTTTTGTCTGCTTGGTAAGCAGAAAAAGGTAAAAAAACCATCAAAAAAATAAATGTAATTAAATAAAATGACAACTTTTTAAATTTGAGATTTTGTGCAAATCATCTCCCCACACGCCATATAAAGTACCAAGTCAGAGGTTTGGTTCCTAGTAGCAATTCAGTTATGGCAATCAAAATTCCTTCAATCAACTCTAACAGGGATTACATCTCCCCTTACGCATTAATAGCGCGAAATATATCGCGCGATAGTTGTACCATTTTTTCGGAAAATGATCACAATCTTTCCAAAAACGTGAAATATTTTTCCAAATTTAAACACAGGACAACAGTACTTTTTGAATGATATAAAAATGGTAAAAATGGCTAGTTAAAAAAAACGAAGTTTGTCTGATGAAAAAACCACCCCGTGCACAAATATTCCGTTACTTTCCTCCAAAAGTCGGAACAAAAAAGACAAAATCTGAGCAATTCCACTAACCAGGCAACAATGGGTATGAGAGGAGTGAAGCGCCTCAATGACAAGTATCCAAAAAAACGAAGAGTAGGAATTTTTTGAAGGGCAAATTGTAGTTGCCAGGAGAGAAATTGATTGTATTTGGGACAAATTAATAAGACCAAGCCTAGGACGAATCGATTAGGCCTAAACGCTCCAAATTGAATCATTTCGCCTCAAACTGCCAAAGATTTTGCAAACTGTTTCAAGTTTTAAGATTTTGTTTGAATCACTACTAAAAAGGTTTGCGTATGATATATCATTCTATCTTTCTCGATGACTAATTGTGGCATCTGATTTTGCATGAAATAAAACGACCGCACGACTGAAGACAAAGTTCCAAGAAAGTACCAAAAAAGTTTTCCAGGAGTATTAAAGTTAGAAGAGAATGAAAAAATTATGAAAAAAAGGTATGACCTCTGTTAACTGACGACAATCATAACATAATTAACATCCGAGCAATTTCCTAGAAACTTGGTTTTTTTTGTCAAGATCGTTGGACAGGTGTATCGAAAAAGATTTGAGAAAAGCAGTGGACTTGATCACCAAGTAATTGTAATTTTTAAAAGCATGGTGAGAAAACCAGGTCTAGGACAAATACTATCTGAAAAATCACCAACAATTCGTCGCCAAAGTAATTGTAAAGAAGTGATAAGCAGAAGAAGGTATTTTTTGTAAAAGTTTTTGTAAAAAAGTTTTTGTTAAAATCGTCCCCCACACAACAAATAAGAAACAAGTTCATAGAATTCGTTCCTAGTAACAAGTCAACCATAGCCAATAAGCTTTAATTGTCACACAATCATAAAACCCACGGAACTATCCAAAAAGTTATCACAGGTGAAATATCCTTTCAAATTGAAACTCAGAACATCAATACATTTTGATTGATCTTAAAAAATTTTGTCAAAAATGGTTAGCTAAGAAGTCGAAATTTGTCTGAAGAAAAAAATCACACCGAGCACAAATGTACCGTTACTTTCGTTAAGTAAGTCGGAACAAAAACGACAAAATCTGAGCAGTGCCACTAACCAGGCATCAATGAGTATGGGAGTAGTGAAGTGGCTCGTTAACAATTTTCCAAAAAAAACAAGGGTAGAACAAATTAAAAAGACCAAGCTAAGGTCGAATAGATTAGGCCTAAACGCTCCAAAATGAATCATTTTGCCTCAAACTGCCGAGTATTTTGCAAACGCGCCGTTTTTTAATTATCATTTAACACAATATAAGAAAACGCACATGCAATTCAGACACAATTTTTTTCATAAGGATGTAGGAACTAATTCTAAAGTGAAACAAGGATGGCGTGTCGCTGTTCAAAAAAAATTTCAGGCATAATTACTAAAATAAAAGGTTGAATGTTTTAAAATGTTACTTGAATTACTACTGAAAAAGATTCATTATGATTTATCAATCGATTTGTCTCGATAATTAATTATGACACCTGATTGTGCGTGGAAAAACTCGAACACACACCCGCACACAAACTTCCGGGAAAGTACCAAAAAAGTACTATGAGAGTTTAAAAAATTTGAGAAAAATAATGATCTGATTTAGCAATTAGGACATCATTACTTTACTTCTTCGAATTTCAAAAAAACCTTCTGGTGAAATTTTTTTTAAATAAACACTAATTAATGAGAAACAAAATTTAAAAAATTATGATCTCTGTGAACTGACGACAACCATATTATAATTGACATTCAAATTTCTAGTGATAAACAAACAATAAAAGTTTTTGTCAAGATCGTTCGGCAGGTGTATCGAATGAGATTTGAAGAAAAGCCGTGGTCTTGATCAAAAAGTAGATTTGAAATTCAAAAGATTGGTGAAAAAACGGGTCTAGGACATTCATTATTCAAAAGATCACCGACAGTTCTTCGCCAACAATATTGTAAAAAAAAACATTGCTGCCGCTTGTGATTATGAAATGAATATGGAATTTGAACTCAAACTCTTGGATATAATTTAGTGGTTAGCATGGAAACTGATTCTCTACGAACGTTAAAATCGCTACACAGACAAACGGAATCAAGAAAAAGAAGTAAGTAATTAAATAGATGAACTAATTCTTTGAAATTAAAATTTTCAAGTTGTTGAAAAATCTACAAGCATTTCGAGAAAGCATTAAAAACAAACTATATTCCTAATACACGACAATAAAACCTCAGAATAGTTTAAAAAGTAGCAAAATTGGTTTGAGTTTTTTTAAAAATTGTAGCAATTACACTAAGCAAGGCGTAAATTGGTTCGAAATCTTTCAGTTTTGTTTCCAGGAGTCAAATAATTTTGCATCGTGTCAGACTAAATTGTAGACAAATATTTTTGAGGGGTGGATTTTATATTGTAGTTGAACGTAATCAGAGTTTTTTCAGCGAGCATGACCTAGAACATGAGGTCTTACAGTAAGGAAAAATAAAAAACAAATAGTTCATGTGGGAAATTAGTTAGTTATCGGTTCATCGGTATGTTCGCGCTCCAACTTTTTGTAGAAAGTTACCATTGCTTACGGCTTGAAAATCTGTTTACCTCACTTTCAGGTTTTGACCAATTCAAAATTTTGGAAACGTACCGTAAAAGAACCAAAATTGATGAGCAGCCACATTATTTTGCTTTGAGGTTGCGAAAGTCTGCGACCGAACTTTGCCTCAGAGGCTGATGGAATTAGCTAGGATAAGACTGCTTATGATTCGCAAGCAGCGGGAAATAGTGATTTTGTGAGACAACCAGTTCACCGCCGGGAACATTTTGTGCGGAGAAATTAAAAACAAAAACAATGCTTTTACACAATTTTAAAGAGTCGGAATAGTTTTTATCAATTTGAATATTATCAAGGTTTATGAAAAAAATTATTCTGCAATTTTTCTTCCCATTCTTCAACGTTTTTCAACGATTTTTCAACGTTTTCATACCAAGTGTTTTGCTTTTTACCATTTTTCCCCAGTTATACGGCAGTTATTCCCCAGCGATTATTCCCCAGTTACTCCCCAGTTATTCCCCAGTTATTCCCCAGCGACTTCCCATTCTTCAACGTTTTTCAACAATTTTTCAACGTTTTCATAGCAAGTGTTTTGCTTTTTACCATTTTTCCCCAGTTATACGGCATAGTAACAATGTTTTTAAAGAAATGAAAAAAAGTTTACATGTTTAAGCATGGTTAGTTTCTGTGCACGTGCTATTCAGCTGCCTTTTTACAGTTTTCAGTATGCCACATCTAGTTTTTTGTTCCTTATAGACGAAGTGAAGCGAATTGTATAGATTCATTTATTGAATGCAAAATTCAGCGCAATTTCAGGAATTGCTTTTTATGTTCCATTTTGGACATCATTTCCTTTGAAATTTTTACATAAAACCAGATTAAATGATGAAAGGTATCCACCACTTAACTATCTCTATTTGCTTTCAAAGACTCATCGATGTCATCCGGGTCTGAAAATGCCAGTTTTCTAAATCTGCAAAAAGTTATTGACTTCGCGTGAAAAAGTAAAAAACGCCCGAGCTTAGTAAAGTTTTTACACTGATTGTTTCCAATTTCTGGCTGAGAAAATTACATGTCGCATATGAAAACAAATTGTTAGTTAAGTAGAGGATAGCTCTGATTATTTGCTCTGAGTATATGAAAAGTGTTTAGTGAATTTCAAAGGAAATATTGTCCGAAATAGACATCATAAACAAGCACTTTAGAGAATAAAATCAAGAATTTGCGCTTAACTATGTCCACTATTGTATGACTCTAGAGACAGTATTTCATCATTCAATTTGTAAACATGTTGGTCACAAATTTACAGCCATACAGACGTTAGCTTCTGAAGCCAGAAAGAAAGTCAGGCTGTCTCATGATGAAATTTTCAAAAAAAACTAAAACTTTTTTTCGGCTTCACTTCTCTGAAATTTTATATGGCAGCTCGAATGACTCATGATCTTTCCTCCACCCCAAACAAAACGGTAAGACGAAACAAAAGTATTTATCAAACGCAAGCAGATGGTTAATGTGTTGATAGCGCGCAATTAGTTGACCGACTCATGTTTATTCTACATGAGTGTCGAGAAAAGTTTTTCCGATTTTTTGGGCGATCATTGCTTCGAGGGAAGCGACTAACCAGGATTGATGCTCTAGCTTTTTTATCAACACCAAAATACCAAAAATTGTTAAGTATTATAATACAAGCGTTATTACGAGCTGCAATTTGTGATCTTTGGTGTTCCACATTGGTTCAAATCAACAAAACTTTTTTCAATTAGTAGTAATTATGCCATAAAAAACTATTTAGCTATTTCACCCAAAACTGGGGAGGGGAAGGTGGTGAGGTTGCTTCAAAAATTGTTTTCTTTCATTTGCAAAGGACGGTACTTGTTGGTACCTAATTTCAACCGAAAGATCCTTTTCAAATTTTTTTGACCAAAAGAAAAACTGAAACCGAAAAAGTATCAGTAATCCAAGACGAGTTTGTGTGATTCTTCACCTGTATTGACCAAAAATGCTAATGATATATTTTTCGTTTATGAAAAAAATGCTGCTCATACACTTTTTCTGCAATTCCATACGTAAAGAAAAATTGCATGACAGGTCTATGATAAGTGTTTTTCAAAAATAGAAATTTTTTGCAAATATGGAAATATTTCCCTACACCAAAAAAATGATTTTTGTTTTAAAGTTTAATCTCACAAAAATCTTTTGTAATGTATTCGTAACCGAACTCAAGTGACAAAAAACATGCTTACTCAACACTAGAGTCATCAAAGGTATAATGCATTGGAAACGACCTGAAATGTATCAGAGTTTTCTTACAACACTGATATACTGAAAGCATCAAACGATTATTTTAGATCTTAACGTTTTTGAAAAAAAAATATTCAGAGAAACGGAAAACGGAAGAAATTCCCATTTTTGTGTACCCAGGGCTACGTATGCACACAAAAGAATTAAATTTTGCATGCACATTTTTTGGGAAAAGTTTTCTAGTGCAAAAATCACTTTGCTTTTGAAAAGAAAAACTAAAAATTTTTTGGGGCAATTTCGATATAACTATCGCAGTCAAAAAATGCCAGTCATACTATTTTCGCATATGGAAATAATATGATTACAATATTTTTGACACAAATTTTTTCTTCATTTAGTCCAATGCAAACTTTTATGCCAAAACAAGAAACAAGCTATTTGAAAACTTGATGGCACCATTTTAGGAAATTGTATGAAATTTGTATGACTAGTGTTTTTTCATAGACTTAGTTTATGAAGTTATATGATAAGCATTTTTTGTCTATGGCGGTCAACCCGGACCAAATTTTCGAATAAGAGCAACTTTTTTGAAAACAACAGTTGAATTACATTATATCTCAATATACACGCATTTCCATGCGGAAATTCTCAGATTTATTAGTTTATGATAAAAAACAGGCGGTAAATGAAATTATTTCAAAGAACTTTTGATGTTTCATTTCTTCCATATAAAAATTTTATTATATTTAGAAAAAAGTTTTCTTGTTCACTCGAAAAAAAAACTAACAAAAATTAAAAATCACAAAAGTTTCTATGATAGGCCGAATTAATTAAGTGAGTTTTCTTTGTTGAAAAAAATCAATTTTTTGCATTTGGCGCATTTAACAACTTGTCAAAGTATAAGATAGCTTAGGTATTCTTGCAATAACTGGGTAGAAGCAACAGGGTTGTTCAATTTTTAACAACTACACCAAAATATTAATTTTGACATCAGAGAAAAAATGTTTATGAGAAAAACTTTTATACGTTTTAACGAACCTGAGATGAACGAGTGAGTGGTTTTGATGATTCCAGGAGTTCAACAAGGATTCAATATTAATAACCAGAAATTGAACTTATTATTGAACCGTAATAATTTTGATGTTCCTTCTCACTTGGCCATGAGGTAACAAGATTGCTTTTGCATCCTATTCTACTGTGTGGGGTTCGACTCCCGGTAGGACTTTATTTGTTTCAGTTTGTGTCAAGTTTGAAAATGTTTCTCCGGTGAAAATTTAATTGTCGGGCTTTCGTTTATCTGCTTAAGTTTTGTCGGTTTTGGAGCCACATCACAGATTTTTCTGGTTTTTCTTGAGCTATAACCAAGTATCTTGACAGCTTCAACTGTTGATATATTTAGTTTGTAAGTCAACTTAAAACTTTAAAAGGCTTTGCTTCCGCTTCTTAAGTTTTGTGTTGTTGCTAAACTATAGTCCAAATGTCTTAGTTGGCATGGTTGTCTGGAAATTTGGTTTGACAAAAAAATGGTTTTATGAAATTCTATGGGTATTTTCATCTTATGGTATTTTTTGAGATGTTAAGTAAACTTCGTTCTTTTTGTGCGAATATTTTAGGTATTCATCATTGATTTTGGAAAAAAAGGAATGTCAAGCGAAAGATCGCCTACCCCGCCGTGTGCCTGGATAACCTACTAGTATCTTTTACTTTTTTCCCACTGTCTACAGCTTTCAGAAAAATCATTGGATAAAAAATTTCACCAATGTTTTGACTTTTTTTTCTTTTTCTCAAAATTTGAGATTAAGGGTTCCAGAAGAAAACTGGTTTTGGGAAGCTCCCCTGAAATTGCAGGTACGTCCAAAAATTTTAGGCCCAGCTGAGGCCCTCGAAAATGAGGCTCTAAAATGTTATTGCCCTGGAAAAATCATACTTTTAATTTTTTGACGGTTTTAAAAAACTTTTTTTTTTTCAAAACTAATCGGCTTTTTTCGGAAACGTTCCTTTTAATCTGAGATTTTGCCCAATTGGAGAAATAATTTGTGTTAATCTCTTTTGCATGAGCGGCGTTGCCCAATTTTGCTAAGACAAAAATAATCCTCATTCTGTGAAAAGTCAAACGCTGGATTCATTGAAAGTTTCTTGAACACTTTTTGACTTCTCTTGAAAACAGCACTGCCAATTTTTAGGTCAAATATTCAATCAATAAACGCTGGATTTATTGAAAGTTTCTTGAACACTTTTTGACTTCTCTTGAAAACAACACTGCCAATTTTTTGAATTCTCAGAGAAACGTCTTTAACAAATTTCAGTTGAGTTTTTGCTAGCAGAAGCGGCGATTTCTCAATTTTTTGCAAAAAAAGGTTAAGTTCTAGAGAAGAATTCAGTTTCTCTAAAATTTGCATTTTTTTTACTTAAGGTTTGTTGAAAAAAAACTCAGGTTTTGGTCAAATTCCGTTTTTGAAATTTTGAAATTACCCATTTCATCCCGAATCGCAGAAAAATTCGGGATGAAAACATTTCCCTAAAAAGCGGCAATTGATCAACATAAAAAGATATTCACTGTAACGTATCTTTAACTGCCCGGGTTGATCAAAATTTTCATAATGAGTATTCTTGTAATAAAACTTTTTTGTGCTGATGAAGTTTCATAGGAACAAAATATTAGATGAAGTCTCTATAATGCACACTTTTTTATACATGAAAACTGTATGATAAAGATTTTTTCAATAACAAAAGATGAAAAATTTGGTAATTTTTGTTTTATTTTTTTTTTGTATTCGGTTCAAAAAAGCAATTATCAAACCCTTTTTTATAAAAAATTACAAACTGTTTCTTCTAACCGTATAAAAGCCTGAAAATATACATCTTATTTAATACAACACTTTATTAACTTTTTCTGGTTCTTCTATAAAAAAAAACTATTTGGATTATAAACAATTTCTTTGCATTATAAAGTAAGAAAAATTGTTTGACAAAAAATTGAAAACTCGTATTTGAAAATTGTATGATAAGTTCTTATCCCATAGACTGCACATAATCTTGTACGATAGAACAGAAGATATGTGCGTTCCAATCATTTTTGTAGTAAAGAATTGTATGACAAGTGTTTTTTGTGTATAGAGTGTTTGTTAACATCGGACCGGGTGTTTGTTAACATCATACCGAAAAATATTCCATAAAAGAGAATTAAGGAGCTGATAGAAAGTTTTTCGTCGCTTGAATCATTTGCTTAGATAAACATTAAAATTTTGGACACTGATTCGTGCTATAAAATATTTTGAGTTTTTTCAAAGTGTCATAGCTGGAATAGTTTGCTCAGGACAAATTAATTTTTTTTGCCAACCGATTCGGTTTTAAAAATAGTCCGAAGTATTTTAAATTTTGTCAGCTTGAAAAGCTTGCTTAGAAAAACTATGCTCAAATTTTATGCAAACTGATTCGCGGTATGAAAAAAAGAAATAATTCATAGCTTGAACTGCTGCTTGGAAAAAGCACTATTCTTCCTAAACCGATTCATTCCATGAAATATTTTGAAAAATTTGAAATGTTTCTTAGCTTGAATAGCTTGCTCAGAAAAAGTTAAAATCTCTGCGAATCGATTCGCTCTATTAAACAACTTGAAAAATTTCAAAGTTTTGTTGCTTGAATGGCTTGCATAGGAGAACTTTAGTTTTAAGTAAAAGTTTCGCTCTATTGATAAACTTGAAATGTTTCAAACTTTTATAACTTCAATAACTTGTTAGGGAAAATGTTTGCGAAACCATTCAATCTACGAACTAACTTACTTCAAAGTTCAGATTTTCATAGCTTGAATAACTTGCTTAGAAAATCTTTAACTTCAACTTTTCGCAAAACGAATCTGTCCGTGGACTGACTTCAAATAAATCATCGCTTGAGTGACTCGCTTGAATGGTTTCAATAGAAAAACTTTTTGCCAACCAATTCGCTCTATTGAGATAACATTATAAAGTTTCACAGCCTGAGTAACTTGCTAAAGGAAAGCTTGAACTTATTGCGAACCAATTTGCTGCATGAATCAACTCAACATTTTTCAATGTTCTGTAACTGAAATGGCTTGCTTTAAAAAAAACTTTTTTTTTCGCAAATGAATCGCAAAATTTCATCGTTGAATGGCTTCAATAGAAATTTTGATAATTTTGCCATCCGATACTTCTCATGAAATAATTTGAATTGTTTCATGTTTTTTTTAGCTGCAATATATTGTTTAAGAAAATCCTGAAAAATTAGCGAATCGATGCGGTCTATAAAACAACTTGATATATTTCAAAGTATCTTTGCTTAAATAGCTTGCATAGAAAACTTGAATTTCTTTCAAAACGATTCGCGCTCTGAATTAACTTGAAATATATCACATTTTCATAGCTTGCTTAATAAATACTAATTTCAATTATTTCAAATTGGTATAGCTTCATTAGATTGCGTCACAAAAGCTTCAAATTTTTGCGAGCCAATTTGGTGATATAAAGTATTTCAAAATTTCATTGCTTGATTAGCTTGCTTATGAAAAGTGTAACATTAATCAAAATGATTCGGTCTACAAAACAAGTTTCAAATTGCAAAATGTCCTTGCTGATTGGCTTCAATACAAAAATTTGAAAATTTTGCGAGCCGATTTGTATCATGAAATATCTCTTATTTTTCAGGATTCTATAGCTTCAAAAGTTTGCTTCAAAACACTTTGAACTTTTTGCAAACTGATTTGGCCTATAAAATAGCTTCATATATTTCATAGTTTGCTGACAAAAACTTGATTTTTCTGCTTCGATTCGCGCTATGATTTAACTTGAGTTGTATGGAAGTTTCAGAGCTTGCCTAGAAATATTTGAACTTTGTGCGAATCGATTCAATGTATGAAATAATTTGAAGTCAATCAAAGTTTCATAGCTTGAAAAGTTTCTTTAGAAAACCGATTTGGTCTATGAAACAGTTTGAGTTTTTTAAAGTTTCCTTGCTTGAATTTTTTTGCGAACCAATTCGGACAATAAAATAACTTGAATCTTTCAAAGTGTTATAGCTTGAATGGCTTGCCTGGAAAAATTTAGTTTTTTTGGGAACCGACTCGTTTTATGAAAAACTTTTCATTATGATTTTATAGTTTTAATAGCTTGCTTAGAAAAACCAAAATTTTTGCAACGAATTAACTTGAAATAATTCAAAATTTCATCTGCTGATTGCCTTCATTTAAATAATTCAACTTTTCTCCATCTGATTTGCTTCATGAATAGTTTGAAATCTATCAGAACAAAATTTAAATGACTTGGGTAGCTTGCTTAAAAAACCTGATTTTTTCGCAAACGCTTTCCTCTAAAGAATAACTTGCATTATTTCGAAATTTCACCTTTTGAATAGGTTGCTTATGAAAATTTAATGTTTCCATAGACCGAATCGGTCTGAAGTAACATAAAGTTTTTTTAAAATTCATCCCTTGAATAGCTTGCTTAGGAAAACTTTTATAGTTCTCAAAATTAGTTGACCTCCAAAACAACTTGAAAACAATTTTCATCGTTGATTGGCTACAATAAAAAACTTGAAAACTTTGCACTCTGATTTGTTTCATCGTGAAACTAAAAAGTTTCATTTTATAAAATTTTTTTCCCTTCAAAGCTTGGCTCAAGAGCAATTTGAACGTCTCGCGAACTGATTTGGCCTAAAATATTTTGAAATATTTTAAAATTTTCTAGCTTCCTTAGGTTGCTTAACAAAAAGTTTTTTGCTTGTAAAGCTTGCATACGAAAACTGTAAGTAGTATAGATATACGACACTGGGATCGGGGGGGGGGGGGGTGATCCCTACAGGGATCATTGGGTATAGATTATACCTAATGATCCCTATGTAAATATTTATACCTAATGATCCCTATGTAAAATATTTATACCTAATGATCCCTATGTAAAATATTTATACCTAATGATCCCTATGTAAAAATTTTTCCAAAAAAATTTTTCATCCAAAAATTTCCAAAAAAAAATTTGTTTTTTGTGTATAGAGTGTTTGTTAACATCGGACCGGGTGTTTGTTAACATCATACCGAAAAATATTCCATAAAAGAGAATTAAGGAGCTGATAGAAAGTTTTTCGTCGCTTGAATCATTTGCTTAGATAAACATTAAAATTTTGGACACTGATTCGTGCTATAAAATATTTTGAGTTTTTTCAAAGTGTCATAGCTGGAATAGTTTGCTCAGGACAAATTAATTTTTTTGCCAACCGATTCGGTTTTAAAAATAGTCCGAAGTATTTTAAATTTTGTCAGCTTGAAAAGCTTGCTTAGAAAAACTATGCTCAAATTTTATGCAAACTGATTCGCGGTATGAAAAAAAGAAATAATTCATAGCTTGAACTGCTGCTTGGAAAAAGCACTATTCTTCCTAAACCGATTCATTCCATGAAATATTTTGAAAAATTTGAAATGTTTCTTAGCTTGAATAGCTTGCTCAGAAAAAGTTAAAATCTCTGCGAATCGATTCGCTCTATTAAACAACTTGAAAAATTTCAAAGTTTTGTTGCTTGAATGGCTTGCATAGGAGAACTTTAGTTTTAAGTAAAAGTTTCGCTCTATTGATAAACTTGAAATGTTTCAAACTTTTATAACTTCAATAACTTGTTAGGGAAAATGTTTGCGAAACCATTCAATCTACGAACTAACTTACTTCAAAGTTCAGATTTTCATAGCTTGAATAACTTGCTTAGAAAATCTTTAACTTCAACTTTTCGCAAAACGAATCTGTCCGTGGACTGACTTCAAATAAATCATCGCTTGAGTGACTCGCTTGAATGGTTTCAATAGAAAAACTTTTTGCCAACCAATTCGCTCTATTGAGATAACATTATAAAGTTTCACAGCCTGAGTAACTTGCTAAAGGAAAGCTTGAACTTATTGCGAACCAATTTGCTGCATGAATCAACTCAACATTTTTCAATGTTCTGTAACTGAAATGGCTTGCTTTAAAAAAAACTTTTTTTTTCGCAAATGAATCGCAAAATTTCATCGTTGAATGGCTTCAATAGAAATTTTGATAATTTTGCCATCCGATACTTCTCATGAAATAATTTGAATTGTTTCATGTTTTTTTTAGCTGCAATATATTGTTTAAGAAAATCCTGAAAAATTAGCGAATCGATGCGGTCTATAAAACAACTTGATATATTTCAAAGTATCTTTGCTTAAATAGCTTGCATAGAAAACTTGAATTTCTTTCAAAACGATTCGCGCTCTGAATTAACTTGAAATATATCACATTTTCATAGCTTGCTTAATAAATACTAATTTCAATTATTTCAAATTGGTATAGCTTCATTAGATTGCGTCACAAAAGCTTCAAATTTTTGCGAGCCAATTTGGTGATATAAAGTATTTCAAAATTTCATTGCTTGATTAGCTTGCTTATGAAAAGTGTAACATTAATCAAAATGATTCGGTCTACAAAACAAGTTTCAAATTGCAAAATGTCCTTGCTGATTGGCTTCAATACAAAAATTTGAAAATTTTGCGAGCCGATTTGTATCATGAAATATCTCTTATTTTTCAGGATTCTATAGCTTCAAAAGTTTGCTTCAAAACACTTTGAACTTTTTGCAAACTGATTTGGCCTATAAAATAGCTTCATATATTTCATAGTTTGCTGACAAAAACTTGATTTTTCTGCTTCGATTCGCGCTATGATTTAACTTGAGTTGTATGGAAGTTTCAGAGCTTGCCTAGAAATATTTGAACTTTGTGCGAATCGATTCAATGTATGAAATAATTTGAAGTCAATCAAAGTTTCATAGCTTGAAAAGTTTCTTTAGAAAACCGATTTGGTCTATGAAACAGTTTGAGTTTTTTAAAGTTTCCTTGCTTGAATTTTTTTGCGAACCAATTCGGACAATAAAATAACTTGAATCTTTCAAAGTGTTATAGCTTGAATGGCTTGCCTGGAAAAATTTAGTTTTTTTGGGAACCGACTCGTTTTATGAAAAACTTTTCATTATGATTTTATAGTTTTAATAGCTTGCTTAGAAAAACCAAAATTTTTGCAACGAATTAACTTGAAATAATTCAAAATTTCATCTGCTGATTGCCTTCATTTAAATAATTCAACTTTTCTCCATCTGATTTGCTTCATGAATAGTTTGAAATCTATCAGAACAAAATTTAAATGACTTGGGTAGCTTGCTTAAAAAACCTGATTTTTTCGCAAACGCTTTCCTCTAAAGAATAACTTGCATTATTTCGAAATTTCACCTTTTGAATAGGTTGCTTATGAAAATTTAATGTTTCCATAGACCGAATCGGTCTGAAGTAACATAAAGTTTTTTTAAAATTCATCCCTTGAATAGCTTGCTTAGGAAAACTTTTATAGTTCTCAAAATTAGTTGACCTCCAAAACAACTTGAAAACAATTTTCATCGTTGATTGGCTACAATAAAAAACTTGAAAACTTTGCACTCTGATTTGTTTCATCGGAAACTAAAAAGTTTCATTTTATAAAATTTTTTTCCCTTCAAAGCTTGGCTCAAGAGCAATTTGAACGTCTCGCGAACTGATTTGGCCTAAAATATTTTGAAATATTTTAAAATTTTCTAGCTTCCTTAGGTTGCTTAACAAAAAGTTTTTTGCTTGTAAAGCTTGCATACGAAAACTGTAAGTAGTATAGATATACGACACTGGGATCGGGGGGGTGATCCCTACAGGGATCATTGGGTATAGATTATACCTAATGATCCCTATGTAAATATTTATACCTAATGATCCCTATGTAAAATATTTATACCTAATGATCCCTATGTAAAATATTTATACCTAATGATCCCTATGTAAAAAATTTTCCAAAAAAATTTTTCATCCAAAAATTTCCAAAAAAAATTTTTTTTTTTAAATTTTTTTTTTTCAAATTTTTTTCAATTTTTTTTTTCAAATTTTTTTTCAAACTTTTTTTCAGTTTTTTTTCAAATTTCTTTACTTGATGATCCCTATGTAAAATATTTTAACCTAATGATCCCTATGTAAAAAAATTATACCTAATGATCCTTATGTAAAACTTTTATACGTAATGATCCCTATGTAAAATTTTTATACCTAATGATCCCTATGTAAAAAATTTATACCTAATGATCCCTATATAAAAAATTTATACCTAATGATCCCTATGTAAAAAATTTATAGCTAATGATCCCTATTTAAAAAATTTATACCTAATGAGCCCTATGTAAATATCTATACCTAAGGACCCCTATGTAAAATATTTATACCTAATGATCCCTATGTAAAATATTTATACCTAAAGATCCCTATGTAAAAAATTTATACCTAATGATCCCTATGTAAAAGAATCATACCTAATGATCCCTATGTAAAATTTTTATACCTAATGATCCCTATGTAAAATTTTTATACCTAATGATCCCTATGTAAAAAATTTATACCTAATGATCCCTATGTAAAATTTTTATTCCTAATGATCCCTATGTAAAATATTTATACCTAATGATCCCTATGTAAAATATTTATACCTAATGATCCCTATGTAAAATATTTATACCTAATGATCCCTATGTAAAATATTTATGCCTTATGATCCCTACGTAAAAAATTATACCTAATGATCCCTATGTAAAATTTTTATACCTAATGATCCCTATGTAAAATTTTTATAGCTAATGATCCCTATGTAAAAAATTTATACCTAATGATCCCTATGTAAAAAATTTATACCTAATGATCCCTATGTATAGTTTTTATAGCTAATGATCCCTATGTAAATAGTTATACCTAATGATCCCTATGTAAAATATTTATACCTAATGATCCCTATGTAAAATTTTTATACCTAATGATCCCTATGTAAATATTTATACCTAATGATCCCTATGTAAAATTTTTATACCTAATGATCCCTATATAAAAAATTTATACCTAATGGTTCCTATATACAATATTTATAATCATTTACCCAATGTTTAATTTTCATAGCTTAACCAAATATTTTCATATCACGTATAACCAATGATCTCTATGTTAAATCAATGATCCCTATGTACATCTAAAGATCCCTAGTTGAAGTTTATGACCATTTGGTGTAACTAATGGTCCCTATGCGTAAACAATCGCTCATTTATTTAACCACTAAGCCCTAAGTATAACTAATGATCCAAAAATATACAAATTGATCCTCCCTAAGTAACATATGATCCCATGTTAAAAGGAGAGAGAATTAGATCAGGGATAGAGACAAAGTAGATAGAGAGAGAGAGAGAGGAACAGAGACGGAGAAAGAAAGAAAGAAGAGAGAAAGAGAAAGCAAGAAAGAGAGAGAGAGAGAGACAGAGAGAGAGAGAGAGAGAGAGAGAGAGAGAGAGACGGAGAGAGAAAGAAAAAGATAGCTAGTTATATAGATAGATAGATAGATAGATAGATAGATAGATAGATAGAGAGAGAGAGAGAGAGACGGAAAGGGAAGAAAGAGAGAGATAGATAGACAGATGGAAAGAGAAGAAAGGAGAAGGAGGAAAGAAAGAGAGATAGATAGAGAGAGAGAGAGAGAGAGAGAGAGAGAGAGTGAGTGAGAGAGAGAGAGAGAGACGGAGAGAGAAAGAAGACGAGAGAGAAAAAGATAGAGAGAGAGAGAGAGAAGTGATAGATAGATAGATAGATAGATAGATAGATAGATAGATAGATAGAGAGAGAGAGACAGAGAAAGAGAGATAGAGAGATAGAGAGGAGAGAGAAGTTATAGATAGATAGATAGATAGATAGATAGATAGATAGATAGATAGATAGATAGATAGATAGATAGATAGATAGAGAGAGAGAGAGACGGAGAGGGAAAGAGAGAGAGAGAGAGATAGATAGACAGATGGAAAGAGAAGAAAGGAGAAGGAAGAAAGAGAGAGATAGAGAAAGAGAGAGAGAGAGAGAGAGAGAGAGAGACTGAGAGAGAAAGAGTGAAGAAAAGAGAGAAGAGAGAGTCAGAGAGAGAGAGAGAGAGAGAGAGAGAGAGAGACAGAGAGAGAGAGAGAGAGAGAGAGAGAGAGACAGAGAGAGAGAGAGAGAGCGAGAAAAAAATCAAGAACGAAAGGAAGATTAAAAAAAAAGAGAAAAAGAAAGAGAGAGAGAGAGAAAGAGAGAGAAAAAGAGCTCCACATCTACGAAGACACCAAACTCGAGAATTTCTTGAAAAGGTTTGTTGCAACCTTTTTTGAGTGACTGAAATGTATACACATGTTGTTTGTAGGTATGTACTGATGTATGTATATTTGCATATGTGATTGTTTGACTATACGTGTGGAAGATATACACGATTCATGGTATACAATTTGCTTTCATTTTATATTAGGCCTCTTTGTTGGTGTTAACGATTTTTATCCTTACGTGTAAATTGTATGCATGTATGTGGATTGATGTATGTTGGATATATATATTAGGCGTGAATACATTAAAAGCATGCATGTAGGTCGGTCCAAATCTAATTTTATTATTTGCCTCTTGTGTATAATTTTTTTCTTTTACTTGTTTATATGTAAGTATGTATGGATGTATCTATATATGTTTTTACGTAGGTATTTTTATTATTTATTGGAAACTCTTTTACATGTACTCTTTGGAAGCAATTCAGGAAACATGACTTTAACTGATTAAAACCTAAACTCAATTTTGATCAAAATTCTGCGACTAATTGTTCCAGAACAATCTAAAATACTTCACCAGTTACTCTAGATGAACTATTTTATAAGTTTGTTCTGTGTATCAGTACAAATTTTGTGTACGTTTGTTCTTATGTTTATACATGTTTGTGTTAGCAATTGTAAACTTGTATGTTTATACGTAATTAATGATGTAAGAATGTGGTCACAGAAACATTTTCAGACGCAAAACCATAATCAGAATCCAAATTGTATTTCAAACTCATTGTACTAGTTGTCTTCATTTTTCTGGGTTAATTTACCAGTTTTTGTGAATCTTCTCATGTTTTAGTCCAGGTATCTAAAGATGTTTGCATTTGTGTATGTGTGCGTTGTCTGCGGATGTGCATTGTCTGTGGGTCTTTAAATTGTTTTTTTTGTACGTTTTTCAGCGTGCTTTCTTATTTGTATCGTTAATGAACTAATTTGAGAGATGTATTTGTAAAAGGATATAACTAAACAAATTCAAAGTAATTATTGTCACTCTTTGTCTGGAAGACGCAGGGTTCCATCAAAAGTTCTTTCAGCACCAATATTGTATCAGACACATTGTATAATTATTTGTTGGGTTAGCTTTGTATGTATGTTTGTGTATTTGTATGTGGTTGAATAGTTATGAAAAGTACTTAAACAGGTTTTTAATTATGTTTGTATCCAAAAAAACTTCAAGGTTGTTTTTTTTGTTATTCGCTTAAACATCAAACATTGTTTAGAAATTTGTGAAAACTTTTCTAGAAACTGTAAATGAACAACACAGTCCAGATGACTCATTTGATGTAAGTACTTGTTCCTGTATATGTATATAGTTATGTGTTTGAAAGTATGTAAGGTGCGTATGCGTATATATATATATATGTATCTGTAATTACTGCCGTTTCATTTACATATTTGATAATATTTTTAGGTAGGCTTATTTATTCTTCTGTATAAGTTCTTATTCATTTATATGTTCAAACAAACCCTTTTAGACGCTCAATTACCATATACAGCTAAAATTACAACCAAAAACCAGACTCTTTTCTTTTTTAAAGCATTTGGTTGAAACCATCAAGAGTAATTCACAAGATACTTTATATGAACAACACTTGTAGTGAGTACTTTAAACGTACATTTGTCTAGCTGTTTATAATTGTGTAGAGTTTATATATCTGTTCCTCCATTAAGTACTTTTAACAACCTATTTTTTATGCCATTTCTGTGTATTTGTTTGTTTTTAAGTAATTAGATTGTTGTCTGTGTGTTTTAATGGTAATTCGTCTATTATGCTTAACAAAACAACTTGAAACTTATAGCTGCTTGTTGAAAATTAGCTTATGTTTAAACTCTGAAATTTTTCTGTAACTGAGTTCTCAAGAAGGATGTAAAGTATAGCACTAGAAATTATGCATATTAAAGCACATGTGTGTGTTTTTGAGCATGAATTTTACTTATGTTTTTGTGCATATGCTCATGTACAGATGTTTTTATCATGTAAGTTTGACTGTTTAGAAGTGTATCAAAACTTAACTTGAATTGTATAATTATAACGTTAACTTGAATCATTCTAATTTTGATTCCCGATTTGTCAAGTAATTCTAGAAAAAAAAAATCACTGAATCAATTTATATGCGACGTGTGTAATACATGCTGCATGTATGCTCCTCTGAACTAGTTATTCATTTTGTACTAGAGCATCAAGACCGTAAAACGTCTTGTTTGCGAGGCAACTTTTGAGCCGTTTTTCAAAATAAGCTTTCTAGAAGAATGTAAAAATATAAAAATTCTAGAAGAATATAATTTTGGTTTCTTTGTTAATTCTGTTTTTTGAACTATCCATAAATGACTCATAAGTTGCAAATTGTAGATAACATTGTAAAGACTAATTTTGTTCATTGTATTGCTTTTTGTTTTTTATCAAGAATTTGAAAATTTTTGCTGTTTGAAATTTCCAATAATCACAAAAAGTTATAAAACCAGATAATAAACTGCAACTCAGCTGTCACAACGAACCAGTCCAAAACGCAAAAGAGACTTCAAAGTCTTTCAAATAGGCTCCAAGTGTAGCAGAGATTGTTCCACTCTTGTCAATTTTTTCTCTCTGGGTGCAGTTGAAGTTTCTCCTCATCTGTTTTCGGGTGTCCGCTCACTACATCAAGGACTTACTGGAGGCGAAGTAACAGGAGTCGAAGTATCTGCAAATGAGGTAATAGGACGCGGAGTTGGTGACTCCACTCCCCAGGACGACTCTAGCCTCTGAATTTCCTGGAGAGATCCAAATTGATTATCCGATGGAGGAACGCACTCACAAAACCACTTGAACAGCAATTGTCACAGAGAGACGAGTAAATCCACCCCTTCGATTACCATTAGTTTGGCTGCACCCGCTGAATCAGAAAATAATTTCCGTTAGTAAAAAGTCAATTCTTCTCTGATACGCTTTCAAACCAAATTTTAAATGATTTAGGAATTTAATTGGAACAACTGGATGATCTATACTGATCCAATCATGATTGTTTGGTTTCAATTGTTGTCTTTTGATGGCTAGAAATTCTCCGTGACAAGTTTTTTATAAAAATCATGCGTTCATAAGGGGAATCAATCAAAATTTTTACAAGAACTTTAAAATTCACTAGCATGAACTAACGGAGCGCAAATACTTGAGTTAAACGGGATAAGATAAAAAACGAAATGAATCAAATGCTTGTTTGCAGGCGCGTTGCTTCTGTGTTAAATACCAAGAATTATAAATAAAATAGCCTTTATATGTATTGTTCAGTACAATCCAGGATCGTGCTTTGTCTAAACTTTGATCCTATTAACTATTGTACATAAAAGTT
>NC_087065.1:20959509-21006295 GCF_963678635.1 Symsagittifera roscoffensis | reverse complement strand
CAACTGAAAAAAGTGTTCATTGATATTGATTTTTACCTGTAAAAAAATAACCAAAAGGAAGTTTAT
Source organism: Symsagittifera roscoffensis (assembly GCF_963678635.1). Taxonomy (NCBI): domain Eukaryota; kingdom Metazoa; phylum Xenacoelomorpha; order Acoela; family Convolutidae; genus Symsagittifera; species Symsagittifera roscoffensis. The sequence continues at coordinate 21,006,229 of NC_087065.1, read as the reverse complement.
TATCAAATCAAATTCTAAATTAGGATCAGAAAAAAAATCAAGTGAATTAGACATGATCGACAAATTTTGTCTTTAAAAGATAAAAAAAAAATAAAAAAAAAGAATATATTTTTTTGATTTTTTTTCCAAAAAACTTTTCAAAAAAAAAAACATTTTTTTAAAAGTTTCTTTTAATCAAATAACTGCTAATGGAAACATCTTAAAGTAAATGTTTCATAAAAAAAAATTATTTTTTTTAGAATAGAAAAAAAATATGATTTCTACATAATGAGCGTTACTTGATCACCTTACTCGCTCAAACTTATATTAAACCTTAAAATTTTTGGACCTGTTTTTCTAAACAAATTGACAGTTTTCCAAATTTTTTTGTTGTCGTTTAAACCACGACTGAAAAGGGCTTAATATAAAATATCTCACTCGACCAATTTCGATGGTTATTTGTGGTACTTGAGTTTGCGTGGGAAAAAAACAAAAGCATGTAGAACACAACTGGAAACAAAATTTTGATTGCATAACATGCGAATGCAGACTCGTAAAACGTAAACCAGAATTAGAGGCAATGTGGGTAAGAAATTGTTGGGCTTTCGTCTGTGTATTGAAAGCGCTTCAAGTTATCAACATGAGAAGGTTTTAGAACTACCAAATTAACAGTTCCAGTAATTAAAAATAGATTATCGTACGTTTTATGCGACAGAACTAAGATCAAGTCAACACAAACATGAAAATTTCTAATTAAAAACAGTTACACCATCAAACAAGCATCAGTTCATATTATTCTAAGAGGCGTGAAGAGTCACGCTGACAAGAAAGCAAAGGGAAGACTTCTAATATTTAACTTTTTAGAGCAGTTTTAAAAACACCGGGCCAAAAATTCAAGAATCCAACGTGAACAAATGGGCTCAAGTTATCAATGATTGGTCAAATATTGGCTTGTAATAATTGGTATCAACTTTGACACAACAGCCAAAAAGAAAAAGAGATCTATTGAACTTAAAAAAAAACACAGAAAAGAGAAGCAAAGTCTCTCACCGATTATATAAAAATCAGAGGGTCATTGAAAAGTGATGTCAAGAATCCATAAAAATGTCATAAGCATGATTTATTTGAGCTACATGCAATTATGTTAATGCAATCAGACTAATCCAAATCACCTTTTCTTGCGTGAAATTGCCTTTTCTGGCAAGTACAGCTTACGGAAGCAGAAACCAAAACTTAACCATTGACAAAGCGAAGAAAACTCATTTAACTATTCGACGCGGTCGAAAAACTAGTCGCCGCGGTCGAAAAATTAGTCGCGTTGGTCGAAAAAATAGTCGCGTTGGTCAAAAAATTTGGTCAAAAAATTAATCACGGCGGTCGAAAAACTACTCGCGGTGGTCCAAAATTAGACGCACTGGTCGAAAAAATAGTCGCCGCGGTCAAAAAATTGGTGGCGGCGGTCAAAAAAATAGAGGCGGCGGTCAAAAAATTAGTAGCGGATGTCAAAAAAATAGAGGCGGCGGTCAAAAAATTAGTAGCGGATGTCAAAAAAATAGTCGCCGCGGTCAAAAAAATGGTCGCAGTGGTCGAAAAATAACTCCCGGTCGTCGAAAACTAGTCGCGGCGGTCGAATGAATAGTCGTGACGGTCGAAAAATTAGTCGCGGTGGTCGAAAAGTTAGACGCGGCGGTAAAAAAAATTATTCGCAGTGGTCCAAAAACAATCGCAGTGATCAAAAAAATAGTCGCGGGGGTCAAAAAATTAGTCGCGGCGGTCGAAAAACTATTCGCTGTAATGTCGAAAAATTTGTCGTAGCGGTCAAAAGATAAGTTAGGGCGGCCGAAAAATTAACCGGGGCATAGTAAAAATAGTCGCGTTGGTCAAAAAATTTGGTCAAAAAATTAATCACGGCGGTCGAAAAACTACTCGCGGTGGTCCAAAATTAGACGCACTGGTCGAAAAAATAGTCGCCGCGGTCAAAAAATTGGTAGCGGCGGTCAAAAAAATAGAGGCGGCGGTCAAAAAATTAGTAGCGGATGTCAAAAAAATAGAGGCGGCGGTCAAAAAATTAGTAGCGGATGTCAAAAAAATAGTCGCCGCGGTCAAAAAAATGGTCGCAGTGGTCGAAAAATAACTCCCGGTCGTCGAAAACTAGTCGCGGCGGTCAAATGAATAGTCGTGACGGTCGAAAAATTAGTCGCGGTGGTCGAAAAGTCAGACGCGGCGGTAAAAAAATTATTCGCAGCGGTCCAAAAACAATCGCAGTGATCAAAAAAATAGTCGCGGGGGTCAAAAAATTAGTCGCGGCGGTTGAAAAATTATTCGCTGTAATGTCGAAAAATTTGTCGTAGCGGTCAAAAGATAAGTCAGGGCGGCCGAAAAATTAACCGAGGCATAGTAAAAAAAAACTCCATGCTCCCGCAAGAGGCTAGGGTAGCAAAAATTCGCAAAATGAGTCGGGCAAATTCGCAAAATGAGTCGGGAAAATTCGCGGATTATAAAAAAAGCACAAAAAAATTCTAACTGAATAGCCCAACCAAAAAAGATTCGATAAAAAAAACAATTACAGAGGACTGAAATTATAGTTCAAAATTTTTGTCAGCTTAATAAGCAGAAGAAGGTAAAAAAACCATCAAAAAAATAAATGTAATTAAATAAAATGACAACCTTTTTAATTTGAGACTTTGTGCAAATCATCTCCCCACAAGCCATATAAAGTACCAAGTCAGATATTTGGTTCCTAGTAACAATTCAATTGTGGCAATCAAAATTCCTTCAATCAACTCTAACAGGGATTACATCTCCCCTTACGCATTAATAGCGCGAAATATATCGCGGGATAGTTGTACCAGCTTTACGAAAAATGATCACAATCTTTCCAAAAACATGAATTGTTTTTCCAAATTTAAACACAGGACAACAGTACTTTTTGAATGATATAAAAATGGTAAAAATGGCTAGTTAGAAAAAAACAAAATTTGTCTGATGAAAAAACCACCCCGTGCACAAATATTCCGTTACTTTCCTCCAAAAGTCGGAACAAAAAAGACAAAATCTGAGCAATTCCACTAACCAGGCAACAATGGGTATGAGAGGAGTGAAGCGCCTCAATGACAAGTATCCAAAAAACGAAGTATCCAAAAAACGAGGAATTTTATGAAGGGCAAATTGTAGTTGCCAGGAGAGAAATTAATTGTATTTGGGACAAATTAATAAGACCAAGCCTAGGACGAATAGATTAGGCCTAAACGCTCCAAATTGAATAATTTCGCCTCAAACTGCCAAAAATTTTGCAAACTGTTTCAAGTTTTAAGATTTTGTTTGAATCCCTACTAAAAAGGTTTGCTTATGATATATCATTCTATCTTTCTCGATGACTAATTGTGGGATCTGATTTTGCATGAAAAAAAAAACGACCGCACGCCCGAAGACAAAGTACCAAGAAAGTACCAAAAAAGTTTTCTAGGAGTAAATAAGTTAGAAAAGAATGAAAAAATTATGAAAAAAAGGTATGACCTCTGTTAACTGACGACAATCATAACATATTTAACATCCGAGCATTTTCCTAGAAACTTGTTTTTTTTTGTCAAGATCGTTGGACAGGTGTATCCAAAGAGATTTGAGAAAAGCAGTGGACTTGATCACCAAGTAATTGTAATTTTTAAAAGCATGGTGAGAAAACCAGGTCTAGGACAAATACTATCTGGAAAATCACTTACAATTTTTCGCCAAAGTAATTGTAAAAAATGATAAGCAGACGAAGGTGAAAAAATACCATCAAAAATTAAAGTAACAAAATAAAATGATAATTTTTTAAAAAACTTGAAGTTTTTGTAAAAATCGTCCCCCACACAACATATAAAGTACAAGTTCATAGAATTCGTTCCTAGTAACAAGTCAACTATAGCAAATAAGCTTGAATTGTCACACACTGGCCAAAATGGGAATCATAAAACCCACGAAACTATCCAAAAAGTTATCACAGGTGAAATGTTTTTTCAAATTGAAGCTCAGAACATCAATACAATTTGAGTGAACTTAAAAAAAATCTGCCAAAAATGGTTAGCTAAAAAGTCGAGCTAAAAATTAATTATCGAGACAAATCGATTGATAAATCATAATGAAACTTTTTTAGTAGTGATTCAAATAACATTTTAAAATATTCAACCTTTTATTTTAGTAATTATGCCCGAAAATTTTTTTGAACAGCGACACGCCATCCTTGTTTCACTTTAGAATTAATTTCTACATTCTTACGAAAAACAATTGTTCTGAATTGCATGTGCGTTTTCTTATTTTGTTTTAAATGAAAATTAAATAACGGAGCGTTTGCAAAATACTTGGCAGTTTGAGGCAAAATGATTCGTTTTGGAGCGTTTAGGCCTGATCTATTCGACCTTAGCTTGGTCTTTTTAATTTGTCCTACTCTTGTTTTTTTTGAAAATTATTAACGAGCCGCTTCACTACTCCCATACTCATTGATGCATGGTTGGTGGCACTGCTCAGATTTTGTCCTTTTTGTTCCGACTTACTTAACGAAAGTAACGGTACATTTGTGCTCGGTGTGATTTTTTTCTTCAGACGAAATTTGTCTGAAGAAAAAAATCACACCGAGCACAAATGTACCGTTACTTTCGTTAAGTAAGTTGGAACAAAAAGGACAAAATCTGAGCAGTGCCACCAACCATGCATCAATGAGTATGGGAGTAGTGAAGCGGCTCGTTAACAATTTTCAAAAAAAACAAGAGTAGGACAAATTAAAAAGACCAAGCTAAGGTCGAATAGATTAGGCCTAAACGCTCCAAAACGAATCATTTTGCCTCAAACTGCCAAGTATTTTGCAAACGCTCCGTTATTTAATTTTCATTTAAAACAAAATAAGAAAACGCACATGCAATTCAGAACAATTGTTTTTCGTAAGAATGTAGGAATTAATTCTAAGGTGAAACAAGGATGGCGTGTCGCTGTTCAAAAAAATTTTCGGGCATAATTACTAAAACAAAAAGGTTGAATATTTTAAAATGTTATTTGAATCACTACTAAAAAAGTTTCATTATGATTTATCAATCGATTTGTCTCGATAATTAATTATGACACCTGATTGTGCGTGGAAAAAATCGAACACACACCCGCACACAAACATCAGGAAAGTACCAAAAAAGTACTATGAGAGTTTAAAAAATTTGAGAAAAATAATGATCTGATTTAGCAATTCGGACATCATTACTTTACTTCTTCGAATTTCAAAAAAACCGTCTGGTGAAATTTTTCTAAAAAGATAAACACTAATTAATTAGAAACAAAATTTAAAAAATCATGATCTCTGTGAACTGACGACAACCATATTATAATTGACATTCAAATTTCTAGTCATAAGCAAACAAAAAAAATTTCGTCACGATCGTTCGGCAGGTGTATCGAATGAGATTTGAGAAAAGCCGTGGTCTTGATCAAAAAGTAAATTTGAATTTCAAAAGATTGGTGAAAAACGGGGCTAGGTTATTCATTATTCAAAAGATCACCGACAGTTCTTCGTCAACAATTTTGTAAAAAAAAAACATTGCTGCCGCTTGTGATTATGAAATGAATATGGAATATGAACTCAAACTCTTGGATATAATTTAGTGGTTAGCATGGAAACTGATTCTCTACGAACGTTATAATCGCTACACACAAACGGAATCAAGAAAAAGAAGTAAGTAATTAAATAGATGAACTAATTCTTTGAAATTAAAATTTTCAATTTGTTCAAAAATCGACAAGCATTTCGAGAAAGCATTAAAAACAAACTATATTCCTAATACACGACAATAAAACCTCAGAATAGTTTAAAAAGTAGCAAAATTGATTTGGGTTTTTTAAAAATTGGAGCAATTACACTAAGCAAGGCGTAAATTGGTTCGAAATCATTCAGTTTTGTTTCCAGGAGTTAAATAATTTTACATCGTGTCAGACTAAATTGTAGACAAATATTTTTGAAGGGTGGATGTTATATTGTATTTGAACGTAATCAGAGTTTTTTCAGCGAGCATGACCTATAACATGAGGCCTTACAGTAAGGAAAAATACAAAACAAATAGTTCATGTGGGAAATTAGTTAGTTATCGGTTCATTGGTATGTTTGCTCTCCAACTTTTTTGTAGAAAGTTACCATTGCTTACGGCTTGAAAATCTGTTTACCTCACTTTCAGGTTTTGACCAATCAAAAATTTTGGAAACGTACCGGAAAAGAACCAAAATTGATGAGCAGTCACATTATTTTGCTTTGAGGTTTGCTTTGAGGTTGCAAAAGTCTGCGACCGAACTTTGCCGCACATTCTTATGGAATTAGCTAAGATAAGATTGCTTATGATTCGCAAGCATACAGTGGGAAATAGTGATTTTTTGAGACGGCCAGTTCACGGCCGGCAAAATTTTGTGCGGAGAAATTAAAAACAAAAACAATGCTTTTACACAGTTTTAAAGGGCCGGAATAGTTTTTATCAATTTGAATATTATCAAGGTTTATGAGAAAAATTAGTTTTTTTTGGCGACTTCCCATTCTTCAACGTTTTTCAACAATTTTTCAACGTTTTCATAGCAAGTGTTTTGCTTGTTTACTATGTTACTATTACAGCATAACACTTTTGCTGTATAGTGTTATGCTGTTTACTATACAGTTATACCGCATAGTAACAATGTTTTTAAAGAATTGAAAAAAAGTTTACATGTTTAAGCATGGTTAGTTTCTGTGCACGTGCTATTCAGCTGCCTTTTTACAGTTTTCAGTATGCCACGTCTACTTTTTTGTTCCTTATAGACGAAGTGAAGTGAATTGTATGGATTCATTTATTAAATGCAAAATTCAGCTATTTTGGACATCATTTCTTTTGAAGTTTTTATATAAGACCAGAGCAAATGATGGCAGGTACCCTCCACTTAATTTTTTCTATTTGGTTTCAAAGACTCATCGATGTAATCCGGGTCTGAAAATGACAGTTTTCCACATCTGCAAAAAATTAATTGACTTCGCGTGAAAAAGTAAAAAACGCCCGAGTTTAGTAAAGTTTTCACACTGATTGTTTCCAATTTCTGGCTCAGAAAGTTACACGTCGCATATGAAAAAATATTGATGGTTAAGTAGAGGATAGGATAGCTCTGATCATTTGCTCTGAGTATATGAAAAATGTTTACTGAATTTCAAAGGAAATGTTGTCCGAAATAGACATTATAAACAAACACTTTAGAGAATAAAATGTGGAATTTGCGCTTAACTAAGTCCGCTATTGTATAAAGTGACAGTATGGCAAACCTTCAGTTAATAGTTGCCTGCAATTAAGGTTGAAACACATTTACTATCAGAATTTCAATCAAAGCTTGGTTATTTTCAGAAAAATTACTAATTTAACTGCTGATTTTCAAACTCTAGTTCAGCTTTCTATCAAATAAATAGCAAATCATGGCTGAAAACACAGTAGAACAACCCCAGTTGACCGAAATTGAAGACGAAGTTGACGATATAAGATGTTGCTCTTCATGTCAAGAAAAGTTGCAAGAAGAGTTGGCGTTTAGATGTCGAGATTGTGAAACTAACGATACAAGGGATTCTGTCAGCAATTTGCAAATTTGTGATACATGCATTGGTTGGCATGTTAAAAAATTGCACGCTGTTATTGATTATCGTGGCTACGATGCAGACATCTGCACTCAGCACAGAATTGTGCGTTTGTATTATTGCGATGACTGCGAAAAATTACTCTGTTCGAAATGTTTGGTCGATCATGTTGGTCACAAATTTACAGCCATACAGACGTTAGCTTCTGAAGCCAGAAAGAAGGTCAGGCTGTCTCATGATGAAATTTTCAAAAAACTAAAACTTTTTTTCTCTGAAATTTTATGTGTCAGCTCGAATGACACATGATCTTTCCCTCCAACCCAAACAAAACAGTAAAACGAAACAAAAGTATTTATCATACGCAAGCAGATGGTTAATGTGTTGATAGCGCGCAATTAATTGACCGACTTCTATTTATTCTACATGAGTGTCGAGAAAAGTTTTTCTAGTTTTTTTGCGCGATCATTGCTTCGAGGGAAGCAACTAACCAGGATTGATGCTCTAGCTTTTTTATCAACACCAAAATACCGAAAATTGTTTAGTATTATGATACAAGCGTTATTATGAGCTTCGATTTGTGATCTTTGATCTTTCGATTTGTTTCACATTGGATCAAATAAAAAAAAGATCAAATTAGTTATAATTATGCCACAAAAAACTATTGAGCTATTTCACCCAACACAGGGGAGGGAACGTGGTGAGGTTGCTTCAAAAATTGTTTTCTTTCATTTGCAAAGGACGTTACTTGGTGATACCTATTTTCGACAGAAAGGACCTTTTCAAATTTTTTCACCAAAGGAAAAGCTGAAACCGAAAAGGTATCAGTAATCCAAGACGAGTTTGTGTGATTTTTCACCTGGATTGACCAAAAGTTCTAATGATACATTTTTCATATATGAAAAAAATGCTAACCATACTCTTTTTATGGCATTCCATAGGTAAAGAAAAATTGCATGAGAGGTCTATGATAAGTGTTTTTTTCAAAAATGGAAATTTTTTGCAAATATGGAAATGTTTCCATAAACCAAAAAAAAATTGATTTTTTTTTTTAATTTAATTTCACAAAAAAGTTTTGGAATGTATTCGTAACCGAACACAAGTGACAAAAACTATGGTTACTCAACACTAGAGTCATCAAAAGTTTGATTATCTCGCATTTATACTGCATTGGAAACGACCTGAATTGTATCAGATTTTTCCTACAACAATGATATACTGAAAGCATCAAATGATTATTTTCGATTTTTAGCATTTTTCTTTTAAAAAACATTCAGAGAAACGGAAAACGAAAAAAATTTCCATTTTTGTGTATCCAGGGCTACTTATGAACACAATTAGATTGAATTTTGCATGCACATTTTTTTTCGGAAAGAGTTTTCTAGTGCAAAATTCAATTTGCGTTTGGAAAGAAAATAAAAAACTTTTGGGGCAATTTCAAAATTACTTTCACAATAATTTTTAGTGCAAAATTCACTTTGCGTTTGAAAAGAAAAACAAAAAAATTTTGAGGCAATTTCGAAATTACAGTTGCCGTCAAAAAATGCCAGTCATACTATTTTCGCATATAAAAATTATATGATTACAATATTTTTGACACCAATTTTTTCTTCATTTAGTCCGGTACACTGAATTTTATGCCAAAACAAGAAACAAGCTATTTTGAAAGTTTGATGGCACCATTTTAGCAAAATGTATGAAATTTGTATGACTAGTATTTTTTCATAGACTTAGTTTATGGAATGATATGATAAGCATTTTTGGTCTCTGGAGGTCATCCCGGGCAAATTACAAAAATCGAACATAGTATTTTTCGAATAAGAGCAACTTTTTTTGAAAACGACTGTTGAATTACATTATATCTCAATATACACGCAATTCCACGCGGAACTTCTCAGATTTATCAGTGTATGATCAAAAAACATGCGGTAAATGAAATGTAAATGAAATGTTTCATTTCTTCCATATAAAAGTTTTTGTGAGCCTTTTATACGTTTTTACGAACCTGATATGAACGAGTTAGTGGTTTTGGGGATTTCAGGAGTTCAACAAAGATTCGATATTAATTCTTGATTTAATTTTTTCACAAAATTTTCAGGTGTAAAAATATAATAGAACATAGTATTGCAAAATTAGGGCAACATTTTTAGCCTGATCATTTTTTCTAGCTAGAAAAAATTGGTTCGCTTTTAAAAAGAAAATAATAGTTTTCAGAAAGATGAGAACATTGTTTGCATAGATATCAGAGATATTTTTTTCTCAAGGTTTCACTTTGAGAACGAACGCAATTTTTTTTCAAATTTCTTACATTTGCGAGAGCAAGCGTCTTTTATTCGGAAACTAGATTTTTTTCCTGTAAACAACTTTTCCTACCAGAAATTGAACTTATTATTGAAGCGTAATAATTTTGATGTTCCTTCTCCCTTGGCCATGAGGTAACAAGGTTGCTTTTGCATACTATTGTGTGGGGTTGGAGCGACATCACAGATTTTTCTTGTGCTAAAACCAAGTATCTTGACAGCTTCAAGTGTTGATAATTTTAGTTTGTACGTCGACTTAAAACTTTAAAAGTTTTCTTTATAATTTTTTTTCCGGCTCAATTATTGTCTGGTCAAAGATTGTCTCCACTTCGTAAGTTTTCGCTTCGTAAGTTTTGTGTTGTTGCTGAACTATAGTCCAAATGTCTTAGTTGGCATGGTTGTCTAGAAATGTGGTTTGATAAAAACTGGTTTTATGAAATTCTATGTGACTTGGTTTTTTCATCTTATGGTATTTTTTGAGATGCTAAGGAAACTTCGTTTTTTTTTGTGCGAACATTTTTGGTATTCATCATTGATTTTCGAAAAATGGACTGTCAAGCCTAATATTGTCTACCCCTCCGTGTGACTGGATAAACCGCTAGTATCTTTTTCTTTTTTTTTCCCACTGTCTACAGCTTTCAGAAAAATCATTGGATGTAAAATTTGACCCATGTTTTTGAATTTTTTTTCTTTTTCTCAAAATTTGAGAATTAGGGTTCCATGGGAAAACGGGTTTAAGGAAAACGGCTGAAATTGCAGGTACGCCCAAAAACTTTACGCCCTGCCGAGGCCCTCGAAAATGAGGTCCTAAATGTTATTGCCCTCAGAAAAATCATACTTTTAATTTTTTGACCGAAGTGGCGTTGCCCAATTTTGCCATCACAAAAATAATCCTCATTCTGTGAAAAGTCAAAATCTGGATTTATTGTCAGTTTCTTGAACACTTTTTGACTTTTCTTGAAAACAGCACTGCCAATTTTTAGGTCAAATAATCAATCGATAAACCCGGTTATGAAAATCTTCTCATCTTACGCTGCCAAAGTTTTGTCTGTAAAAAACTTGTAGACCCCGGAAAGTTATGTTTTCGAAGTTTTGACCATAATTGTAACTTTTTGATTTTTCAGAGAAACTTCTCTAACCATTTTTAGTTGAGTTTTTGCTAGCAGATGCAGCGACTTTTCAATTTTTCAAGTTCTTGAGAAGATTTCAGTTTCTCTAAAACTTGCACTTTTTTTACTCAATGTTTGTTAAAAAAAAACCTAGGTTTTGGACACACTCCGTTTTTAAAATTTTGAAATTACCCATTTCATCCCGAATCAGTAAAACAACTTCCAAAAAAAATCGAACAAGTAACTCCAGCCTTAACTGGGCTCCCATTTATCTTTTATCGAGACATACGAAAGTTTTGTTTCACGTAGTTTTTTTTCAACTTTTTTCTTTTTCTTCGAGGTTTTATGTTTGTGTTGCATCGTAATAATGCAAAACTCCGCTTCGCTTCTGTTTAGGTAAACACAAGAAAAAACGATTCTAAATTGAAGTATCAGCTATCATCGTTTGGGTCATTTTAGTTTTCCTGTTCGGAGGCATTCTAGGGGCTCGCTGGGGCATTTAGCCGACGTTGTTTTCAAGCGGCGTCGTTCGGAGACGACAAAACTTTTTTCCATTTTAAATTTTAAAACAATTTCTTTGCATTATAATATTTGAAAAAAATGTTTGACAAAAATTTGAAAATTCGTATTTGAAAATTGTATGATAAGTTCTTATCCCGTAGACTGCATATAATTGTATGATAGAACAGCAGTTATGTGCATTCCGATCAAGTTTCTTGTAAAGAATTGTATGACAAGCGTTTTTTGTGTATAGAGGTGGTCGGACCGGGTGTTTGTTAACATAACCTAAAAAAATCTATAAAAAAGAATTAAGATCTGATAGAAAGTTTTGCAAAAACAAACAAATTCTATGCTCTACATACTAGAACAAATGGAAAGTTTGATTTTTGGATACAGATTTTCAGTAAATAATATATAGTATCAAGCGCGGCGTTTTAAAAATCTTATAGCTTGAATTTCTTTCCAGGAATAACTTTTTGTGAACCAACCATTTCGCTCGGCAAAAGACCTGAAAGTTTTTCGTTGCTTGAATCCCTTGCTTAGATAAACATTACAATTTTGCACAATGCTATAAAATATTTTGATTTTTTTTCAAAGTGTCATAGCTGGAATAGTTTGCTCAGAACAAATTAATTTTTTTGCCAACCGATTTGGTTTCAAAAACAGTCCGAAGTATTTAAAATTTTGTCAGCTTGAAAAGCTTGCTTTGAAAATTATGCTCATATTTTATGCAAACTGATTCGCGCTATGAAAACAGTTGAAAAAATTCATAGCTTGAACTGCTGCTTCGAAAAAGCAACTTTTTCCCCAAACCGATTCGTTCCTTGAATTATTTTGAAAAATATGAACCGTTTCTTAGCTTGAATATATTGCTCAGAAAAACTTAAAATCTTTGCAAATCGATTCGCTATTTTAAACAACTTGAAAAATGTTTATTGAATATAAAAGTACAAAAATTAGTTAGTATAAATCATACATCATTAGTATATATAACTCATCCCTTCATCCCAGCTTCATCACTTTAAAGGTAACAGCAAATCTCGAAACTAACAATCATCAAAACTGAAACTTAACCTTTTTAACATAACCCTTTATTGATAAACTATCTAAGCTTATCCTTGTTTTCATTTAATTAATTTCATTTTAAATAACAGATCAACAAGGCTTCCCTCGGATCTTCAGTTTAAGTTAAATTATATCTAAAATTTTGATCATCAAGGCTTATCTTTGGATCAATTAGAACAATTTTGTTTTTTCCCTCCCAATTTATTTAGTGTCTAACGACCTCAAACATCGATTCACTACCCAACCCTTGTCAACGACCGAGAATTAACAGAAAATTTTTAAAAAACTAACCATTTTAGTTAAGATATACAGTGAAGAACTTCGGTTACTCATCCTTTCCATGACAATATGGAATCTACACAATAGAAATCAAATCACCAAACGCATTTCATGATAAATATCTCATTTAAACTGATGACTTAGATCTTGAATTTTCAAATTTTTTTTCACAATACATCAAAAGCATACAACATCAAAACTCAAAAAGAGCAAAATCAATATTCACAAATGATGTGTTCTAACTTATCTACAGCTTTGTATCTATATTAGAATTAAAAGAACCTCAAAGCGATTCACCAACTCAAACATCTCGACATACAACTGTACGACAAAAAATACACATATTTTAAAAAATTTTAAATGCAATCCGAGAAAATCTAACAAGTAATGACATAACACAACATGTTAAACACAATTTACGAAAAATCTTAGCATGGTTCATAATAGATTATTTTAGTCATAATATTGATCACAAGCAAGAAAAAGTTTTAGACCACAAAATACAGATGATGAAACCTTATTAGCAGAACAAACAGATTATGTTTGGGAACCTGAATAGTCTCATAAAATATTTATCAATATACCAACAGATATATCAAGTCAGGCAATTAGCACTATCTTTATTAATAAAGATTATGTTAGAGTATACCCACTAACAATTGACGCAACGCCTTTAAACTACAATTCATTCTTACCTGAAAGAACAGGAAATAATAGTTTGAACTCTACTTTTATAAATCAAGACAATTTAAATGGAACAAGAAATCTTACACATCAAGACAAACTCCATCACGTTTCATAAATAAAGTAATACATGAAACAAAAACAACAACAGAAGCATAACGAAGCATTTCACCTATTCAACCCAATTTTACAACTCCAAATCCCAACATTTCAACAAAAAACCCAACATTTCAACAAACAATTACACAACCACAGTAAAACCGTCTGTTGCACAAAAATATTCCTAAATGGATTACCAAACTTTTCGACCAGTAACAAAACCATCATATAAACAAAAATCACATAGAAATAATTTCGCAGCACATAGTAAACAGATCAAAATCCACAAAAGTTTCTAATATGAATACTTAGAACTACCCATACTCACAAAGTCAAAACAGACCACAACCAACCTCAAATTCAGTAATTTTTAATGATCAACCACGATCCTCACTAGAACAAAGTGAAAGTTAACCATTTTTCAACAAAATAAAAATAATATGAATAGATATCATGCTAAAAATCAATCTCCTTATTATACAACTAATTATTATCCATCAAATGATGGAAAATACTATAATCAAAATCATCAATGATTTTATTCAAGCCAAAGACCTGGTTCTTAGAATATTGACCAACCAGATGTTTTCGAACCATACACACGAAATGAACAAAAACGGCAACCTAGAAGTAACCCAATATCTTACAACAATAATTTTCAACAACAAAACCCAGTGAATACACAATCATACCATCCAACCCAAATGCATAACGAAATTCCCCTGCCATATTATTTACAACAAAATGAAATAACAAAAAGTCAACTACAAACTTTTCTCAAATGCCAAATGCCACAGAATCACTACAAATGACTATGAATCCATACCTAATGGGTGAATCATCAATATCGTCGAATAAGCCACTAAAGTTATTTACAGGCACAGACCCTGAATACTCTGTAGAAGATTACCTAAATGCAGTCACAGCAAATTTAATTTTAAATACAGGACCTGAACCAGGAAACACGCCACTTCATCAAAACTGGATGCATAGACGCACAGCCTAAACCCAGCCCAAAAATGCGCAGCCCAAAAATGGTTTTCAGTTTTACCTACAGAAATAAAATCAGATTGGAAAAGATTCACAATTCTCAAAAACGTTTGATTCCGAAAGAAACAAACAACATCGAAGGGTTTTATGCAATGAGATTCGTATACTACCAAATGAAACAATTAAACAAGTTGCAGTAGGAATTGAAACACTAGTCCAAAAAGCATACTCACTCAATACCCATGATTATAAAAATACAAAGACGACAGAATTCTCATTGATGACTCTAACAACTCAATTGCCAAAAAACGCAATAAAAAAGAGAGCATCACATCCTTCCTCAATCCGAGAACCAGATTTAGACTTTAGAAAACCAGTAGATAAACTAGAACAAGCAGAGATCACTATGAGACTAGAAGAAACGGAAAGTCTAAAGTTACAATATATCAAGAACATTCAAACCACTACTTCACAATTAAACAATATTAACGACTGATACAGAATTATCTGAAAAAATCACTGAAATTTTGAACATCTACGAGAAAAACCCAAATTTCAAAATCAAACCATCATTCAACAAAAGGTGTAATTATTGCCGACGATACGGACACAGCATTGCCGAATGCAGACAAAAACAACAAGATAACTGAAATAAGCCGCAAAAATATAGAGAACCAAATAAATCCTTTCATCAATACATGAAAAAAGATCGAAATTTACCCAACAAAAACTTTCATAGATCGAAATTTACCCAAATTTCAAAATCAAACCATCATTCAACAAAAGGTGTAATTATTGCCGACGATACGGACACAGCATTGCCGAATGCAGACAAAAACAACAAGATAACTGAAATAAGCCACAAAAATATAGAGAACCAAATAAATCCTTTCATCAATACATGAAAAAAGATCGAAATTTACCCAACAAAAACTTTCATAGGAATAAGAGTTCAGGAAAACGACTTCCAAAAAACTCAAATTACTCTAGACAACAAGCACCTGATAATACGAATTATCGAAGAATATCACTAAATCAAAAAAAAATCACAAATTTTCTCACAAAACAGATGTAGTCGATCAAATAGTCAAATTAGTCAATATCGAAATAACTATTCAAGATCAAATTGAAACCTGAATTTTCGTTTGATGCCAGTTCCCATTCAAATTCTAGAAGTAGAAATTATTCAGATAATTGATCTAGATATTCTTCATACAATAGAAAATTCTTCATACAATAGAAATTATTCCAGCGATAGGAATAGAAACTATTCAAATGATCGAAACCCTAGATATCAAAATAAGAGATCACGCGATTATTCTATTAACAGATCAAAGTATCACAGATAAAAATATAACAACTTTCAAAATAGATCATGCGATAATTCACAGAACAGAACTTCAGTTTAATACAATAGACAAAGAAACTAATCTCAGTCACCACATAGGATTAACACACGTTATCAAAAGTCACAAAAAAATTTAGGAGTAGTACACCTGAACATCAAAGGCAAATAAATCAGATACAAGCAAATGAAGAAACTCAACCAGATAATCCTGGTATTGATAACAACGAAAGCACAGAATTGCAATTAAATCGCATCAATTGCGAATCCCCAGACAGTGAAAGTGACACAGAAAATACAGTTTCAATTAACATGATACATGTTGAAAACGAGTATGAACCTATTGTATACGAACAACCAATATACTCCCATATCTATCAAAACCATGATCAATTTCTTTTAAAAATATTATTCAAGACTTATAAACAATAACAAAATAATAGAAAAATAATACAAGAAATAACAAAAGAAATACCCACAGAATTCTCAAGCACAAATAATATTTATCAAAATATACCTAAAGAACTGCAACTACCAAAAGAAAAAACTGGACAATCCCAATTCTTTTAGAACGTCCAAAACGCAAACAATTACAAACACCAGGCCTTGAAATAGATTTCTTAATAGATTCCGGAGCGGACTCAGATATCATCAACATTCCCACTTGGAATGAAATAAAAATTCTTATTAAAAATTATCACCCTTCAAAACAACAAGCAGACTAGCAATCGCACAAGGGTCAATTTTAACGAATTATGGAAAAATCCAACTTTTCCTTGTTCCCACTCGAACAATGGAACAAAACAAACTCATGAGCAAACCATTTAAACAAACTTTTCACATCACAGATATGAAACACAATTTTTTGGAATACCATTTATTACTAAAAATATACCAACTATAAACATCTTAAACAGCAGAATTCATGAATTCATATAAAAGATAAATACACAAGAATGAAAAACACAACTTTAACATTTTTTCAAAGATTAAACAAACAACCACCATTTTTCTCTAAATTTTACCCTATAAGCAATCAGAAACGAAAACATCTGAAACCACTATCAGGTAATATTTATAACTTCTCAATCAAACAAGCTCACCAAAATGATAAAGAACAAAATCAACAAGATTTCATATGTCTGACCTTGAACTCAGACCAATTCATAAATTTTTCCGAGTAACATTTTCATCAATCAAATACATGCAAGACTCAAACTCAGATATGATTTTTTACATATATATATAACAATTCTAGGAAATTTAGGTTAATGTGAAACTAACGCAACAATTTTTCCCACAAAAGAACTAGCATCTAGAGTAAATAATATTCTACAACTATTAGATATATGTCAATCAACAATTCTTAACGAAGAATTATCAATTATTAATATATTAAGTAATGAAAAACGAAATAGAGGTTATTTTACAAAAACACCCTAGTTTTCAAAAACACCAACATTTCAAAAATCAAAATACACCGAAGAACAAAAAAATTCTTCAGAATGTTCAATTTTCAACACGCTCAGATAACACAAAAAGAATTAGTACAATTAGCTGACCTATTCTTGACATACCCGGAAAATTATGCAACATCTAAATTTGATGTTGGAAAAGTAAATTCACCGCTAAATTTACTTCTAAAACTTGATGCAATTTTCAAAAAATAACGAGCAAGTAAAGTCCCCATTCAGTTACAAGACGAAGCTAATCGGTTACTTGAAATACTAGAACAATATGAAATCATTTCTCCAGCAAATAAAAAAGAACAGCCTAAAGGTAACACGTTCGTAAACCCTGTTATCATTTTAGCAAAAGTAGAATCATTACAAATAGATCTAAATGCCATTAACCTCAATTCACTCATTGATGATTCTAAATGTAATTGGCCTATTGCACCAGTTCAAGTAATTATCACAAAAATAAACGGTAAATATTTCACAACAGCAGATATGAATCGTGCATATAATCAAATGCCGTTAGACGATCAATCCAGACGATTAACACAATTCGTTATTGGAAATCAACAATACGAATTCAACAGAATATTCAATGGAATTTCCATAGGACCACCATCATTTTCAGCATTCATGAGTAAAATTTTCAGACAACTAATACTCAACAAAAATGCAATCACATTTTTAGACGATGTTTTTATGCAATCACAAACATAAGACAAATTGTTCATTCTTTTAGAAAATTATCATAAAATACTATTACACAGAAACATGAAAACAGCCCCGGATAAATCACATTTTTTTCTAACACAAGTAAAATTCCTTGGACATATTATAGAAAGAAACACTATAACTTCATTAAAATTTCGCATAGATGCAATCCAAAAAGTCCAACCACCTTCAAATAAAAAAAAAATACAAGAATTTCTCGGAATGTTCAACTTCTTAAGTAAATACGTATATAAAATGCATTTATACTTAGAACCATTCTACAACGTCCCTAGACAACAGAATACTTTTGAATGGATAACAGAACATCAGAAACGATTTGAAGAAATCAAAACTCTTCTCACTGAACAATTATCAAACACTATTCCAGATCCCAACCAACCATTTTAAGCCATGTGCGACGCCTTTAACTTTGGCATTGGCGCAGCATTATTACAATCTCACAATGGAACAAATAAAATGAACCTCGTTTCAGCAAACTCTAGACTATTCCCACAAGCTGATCTTAGATTCTCTACAATTATGAGAAAATGCACAGCCATAATGTATACACTTACAGAATATGATTTTTTAATACTTGGATCTAAACATCCAACAGTTTTATTTAAAGATCATAAACTCATTATTTTTCTTTTTACACAAAAATCAAACGCAAACCATAGAGTTTAGAGATTTCAACTGATTTTAAATAAATAACCAAACACATAGTTTGGACAGCAGGAAAACCTCGCACTACCCGATACTCTCAGTGCAAATACACAACCTGAATTGTTAACAAGAACAACAACAGTTGAAACACCACAAAATATTAAATTTTTTCTTGCACAAGATGAAACCTCACCAAGATTAAAAAGCAAAGATGCAGTAAAAACTGACATAGACCAATCACAAATTATTAATCTACAACGCTTTCCACTATATTTAGATTGTCAAAACAATCAATAAGAAGTAGACAAACTAGGAAAATCTACATTCAAACTGATACCATAATCGTCATGGATTAAAAAAAAACACACAGCAAAAACCTATCAAACAAAAATTATAATATAAAAAAAGATATATTCCCTTTAATAGAAAAAGAAAACCTAAATGATAATATAAATTTATCAGGCCCACCAAATAACGACTCAAAATATACAATAAATAAAGTTTTTAACCTTCTTGATCCACTAGATACAAAATCTCTATCAAAAATGGAAATTGAAAACGTTTTTCTCTCAAGAACAGAAAAATTAACACTCGAATTATTACATAAACATCTAAATCTTGACCCAGTGATTAGACAACTGAAATTTTGGCACAAATATAAAACCAAGCCAATTGAAGCCGATATCACCATTCTTGGAAAAAAAACACATCTTAGATATTCCAGAAAGTTTAACAATACCTCTATCAACGAAATTACAGATACTCTAGAATACCAAAAATATCTGATATCAAAATACTCTGCCTACCTTCAAGTATGATGCTTATAGCTTTTCAAACCTCTCACTCTTTACACACTAAAGGAAACTCAGGAGCAGGACAAACATTTCAACCACAGAATTTCATTTGATACAAAAGTACCAAAATCACAATCCTCAGAGGGAAACTCATATATAATGGTCATAGACGACGCATTCACACACTACGTAGCATTTAACCCAGTACCTCATTGTAATGCTTAAAATGCATATAAAACACTTTATGAAAACTGGATAGCAAAATGCGGTTTACCCGGACAATATGAAATCATTTCTCCAGCAAATAAAAAAGAACAGCCTAAAGGTAACACGTTCGTAAACCCTGTTATCATTTTAGCAAAAGGAGAATCATTACAAATAGATCTAAATGCAATTAACCTCAATTCACTCATTGATGATTCTAAATGTAATTGGCCTATTGCACCAGTTCAAGTAATTATCACAAAAATAAACGGTAAATATTTCACAACAGCAGATATGAATCGTGCATATAATCAAATGCCGTTAGACGATCAATCCAGACGATTAACACAATTCGTTATTGGAAATCAACAATACGAATTCAACAGAATATTCAATGGAATTTCCATAGGACCACCATCATTTTCAGCATTCATGAGTAAAATTTTCAGACAACTAATACTCAACAAAAATGCAATCACATTTTTAGACGATGTTTTTATGCAATCACAAACATAAGACAAATTGTTCATTCTTTTAGAAAATTATCATAAAATACTATTACACAGAAACATGAAAGCAGCCCCGGATAAATCACATTTTTTTCTAACACAAGTAAAATTCCTTGGACATATTATAGAAAGAAACACTATAACTTCATTAAAATTTCGCATAGATGCAATCCAAAAATTCCAACCACCTTCAAATAAAAAAAAAATACAAGAATTTCTCGGAATGTTCAACTTCTTAAATAAATACGTATATAAAATGCATTTATACTTAGAACCATTCTACAACGTCCCTAGACAACAGAATACTTTTGAATGGATAACAGAACATCAGAAACGATTTGAAGAAATCAAAACTCTTCTCACTGAACAATTATCAAACACTATTCCAGATCCCAACCAACCATTTTAAGCCATGTGCGACGCCTTTAACTTTGGCATTGGCGCAGCATTATTACAATCTCACAATGGAACAAATAAAATGAACCTCGTTTCAGCAAACTCTAGACTATTCCCACAAGCTGATCTTAGATTCTCTACAATTATGAGAAAATGCACAGCCATAATGTATACACTTACAGAATATGATTTTTTAATACTTGGATCTAAACATCCAACAGTTTTATTTAAAGATCATAAACTCATTATTTTTCTTTTTACACAAAAATCAAACGCAAACCATAGAGTTTAGAGATTTCAACTGATTTTAAATAAATACCCAAACACATAGTTTGGACAGCAGGAAAAACCTCGCACTACCCGATACTCTCAGTGCAAATACACAACCTGAATTGTTAACAAGAAGAACAACAGTTGAAACACCACAAAATATTAAATTTTTTCTTGCACAAGATGAAACCTCACCAAGATTAAAAAGCAAAGATGCAGTAAAAACTGACATAGACCAATCACAAATTATTAATCTACAACGCTTTCTACTATATTTAGATTGTCAAAACAATCATTAAGGAGTAGACAATCTAGGAAAATCTACATTCAAACTGATACCATAATCGTCATGGATTAAAAAAAAACACACAGCAAAAACCTATCAAACAAAAATTATAATATAAAAAAAAGATATATTCCCTTTAATAGGAAAAGAAAAACTAAATGATAATATAAATTTATCAGGCCCACCAAATAACGACTCAAATTATACAATAAATAAAGTTTTTAACCTTCATGATCCACTAGATACAAAATCTCTATCAAAAATGGAAATTGAAAACGTTTTTCTCTCAATAACAGAAAAATTAACACTCGAATTATTACATAAACATCTAAATCTTGACCCAGTGATTAGACAACTGAAATTTTGGCACAAATATAAAACCAAGCCAATTGAAGCCGATATCACCATTCTTGGAAAAAAAAACACATCTTAGATATTCCAGAAAGTTTAACAATACCTCTATCAACGAAATTACAGATACTCTGGAATACCAAAAATATCTGATACCAAAGTACTCTGCCTACCTTCAAGTATGATGCTTATAGCTTTTCAAACCTCTCACTCTTTACACACTAGAGGAAACTCAGGAGCAGGACAAACATTTCAACCACAGAATTTCATTTGATACAAAAGTACCAAAATCACAATCCTCAGAGGGAAACTCATATATAATGGTCATAGACGACGCATTCACACACTACGTAGCATTTAACCCAGTACCTCATTGTAATGCTTAAAATGCATATAAAACACTTTATGAAAACTGGATAGCAAAATGCGGTTTACCCGGACAATATGAAATCATTTCTCCAGCAAATAAAAAAGAACAGCCTAAAGGTAACACGTTCGTAAACCCTGTTATCATTTTAGCAAAAGGAGAATCATTACAAATAGATCTAAATGCAATTAACCTCAATTCACTCATTGATGATTCTAAATGTAATTGGCCTATTGCACCAGTTCAAGTAATTATCACAAAAATAAACGGTAAATATTTCACAACAGCAGATATGAATCGTGCATATAATCAAATGCCGTTAGACGATCAATCCAGACGATTAACACAATTCGTTATTGGAAATCAACAATACGAATTCAACAGAATATTCAATGGAATTTCCATAGGACCACCATCATTTTCAGCATTCATGAGTAAAATTTTCAGACAACTAATACTCAACAAAAATGCAATCACATTTTTAGACGATGTTTTTATGCAATCACAAACATAAGACAAATTGTTCATTCTTTTAGAAAATTATCATAAAATACTATTACACAGAAGCATGAAAGCAGCCCCGGATAAATCACATTTTTTTCTAACACAAGTAAAATTCCTTGGACATATTATAGAAAGAAACACTATAACTTCATTAAAATTTCGCATAGATGCAATCCAAAAAGTCCAACCACCTTCAAATAAAAAAAAAATACAAGAATTTCTCGGAATGTTCAACTTCTTAAATAAATACGTATATAAAATGCATTTATACTTAGAACCATTCTACAACGTCCCTAGACAACAGAATACTTTTGAATGGATAACAGAACATCAGAAACGATTTGAAGAAATCAAAACTCTTCTCACTGAACAATTATCAAACACTATTCCAGATCCCAACCAACCGTTTTAAGCCATGTGCGACGCCTTTAACTTTGGCATTGGCGCAGCATTATTACAATCTCACAATGGAACAAATAAAATGAACCTCGTTTCAGCAAACTCTAGACTATTCCCACAAGCTGATCTTAGATTCTCTACAATTATGAGAAAATGCACAGCCATAATGTATACACTTACAGAATATGATTTTTTAATGCTTGGATCTAAACATCCAACAGTTTTATTTAAAGATCATAAACTCATTATTTTTCTTTTTACACAAAAATCAAACGCAAACCATAGAGTTTAGAGATTTCAACTGATTTTAAATAAATACCCAAACACATAGTTTGGACAGCAGGAAAAACCTCGCACTACCCGATACTCTCAGTGCAAATACACAACCTGAATTGTTAACAAGAACAACAACAGTTGAAACACCACAAAATATTAAATTTTTTCTTGCACAATATGAAACCTCACCAAGATTAAAAAGCAAAGATGCAGTAAAAACTGACATAGACCAATCACAAATTATTAATCTACAACGCTTTCCACTATAATTAGATTGTCAAAACAATCATTAAGAAGTAGACAAACTAGGAAAATCTACATTCAAACTGATACCATAATCGTCATGGATTAAAAAAAAACACACAGCAAAAACCTATCAAACAAAAATTATAATATAAAAAAATATATATATTCCCTTTAATAGAAAAAGAAAACCTAAATGATAATATAAATTTATCAGGCCCACCAAATAACGACTCAAAATATACAATAAATAAAGTTTTTAACCTTCATGATCCACTAGATACAAAATCTCTATCAAAAATGGAAATTGAAAACGTTTTTCTCTCAATAACAGAAAAATTAACACTCGAATTATTACATAAACATCTAAATCTTGACCCAGTGATTAGACAACTGAATTTTTGGCACAAATATAAAACCAAGCCAATTGAAGCCGATATAACCATTCTTGGAAAAAAAACACATCTTAGATATTCCAGAAAGTTTAACAATACCTCTATCAACGAAATTACAGATACTCTGGAATACCAAAAATATCTGATATCAAAGTACTCTGCCTACCTTCAAGTATGATGCTTATAGCTTTTCAAACCTCTCACTCTTTACCCACTAAAGGAAACTCAGGAGCAGGACAAACATTTCAACCACAGAATTTCATTTGATACAAAAGTACCAAAATCACAATCCTCAGAGGGAAACTCATATATAATGGTCATAGACGACGCATTCACACACTACGTAGCATTTAACCCAGTACCTCATTGTAATGCTTAAAATGCATATAAAACACTTTATGAAAACTGGATAGCAAAATGCGGTTTACCCGGAATCCTTGTTACAAACAATGGCACTGCATTTATAAACAAAGAAATCATTACTTTATGCCACTTATATAATATTAAGCACAAAACACGTATATCTCATGCACCTTGGACTAATTGATTAGTCGAAGGCATGAACCGTTCATTACAAGAGTATCTTAGATGTAGCATTAACGGAAATTACACACGATATACTGAATGGTCAACAGATGTATAACTATTCCCATTATCTTATAACTCACAAACCACAACAACTTTAGGACTATCACCCTATGAAATGGTTTTCAATCAAAAACCACGGAAACCGATAATGTTCACAGCAATTTGTTCAAAAAATACACAAGGTTATTGTCAACCCAATAAAGAATCAATATGTTATAATCTGCCACTACATACCCACAATGAAGATCACTTCCATCATCCACAAGCTTTAAAATTAGCTTCCGGTACACACATCGAATGGATTTTAAACAAAGATGAAAGACACAACAAAAGTTAATGGAAAGTAACAAAGACAAAATATTAATTCCCAAGTAAATTCTCGATTTACCCCAGCTACAAACTTGAAAATTGGATCTTACGTTTTAAGTCCAATTCTTACAACACAAAAAAGAATATCTAAAAATTTACAGCTACTCCGAAAAGGATCATATCAAATCATTGATAAACCCCCTGATTTAACATACAAACTAACAGACCTAAGCAAAAAAGAAATCATTCAACAACAAAACAATCTTTTACCTTATTATCCAAAAGAGTACACTCTTCGCGAACTGACTCAATTATACTCTTTTACAGGACTTAAAGTTATTCAAAATAAATCAGATCACGTACAAAATCAAAGCACTGATATCATCCGTATCCAGAGACCATTAGATAAAAATGAGAAAGAGCTTCCAAACAAACATCAAAAAATTTAGATAACAAAACGATAACACAAACATGAAAAACAAATCGAAAATTTGAAGAAAAAATTCTACCACAAGATCAAAAAGAAAACTCCCCACATAGAAAATCATCGCGACTTCAAAATTAGCCACGCAAAGATTACGAAACATTCATCCCACTGTCTGAAATAATAAAGAAAATTGAATTTCAGAAACCACTTTCAAATTAATTAACATTTTTACCTCTTGCAAATCTTTTCATAACCCAAACATTTTTCAAAATTCATGCTGAAAAGCACTTGAGCAAACTAGGTTCAATTCAGCAAATTATAAACTTTTCCGAATCATCACCTCAATTTTGACACGACTTTTTTAGCCGACAAACAATCACCTTCAAGCCAATCTCTACCTATAACTAAAGGACCTCCACGTCAAAAATAAGCAAACCGCTAAACATTGACACCTGAAAAAAAACAAAGTATCAAGATTATAACCCTCCCCTATCAAGCTGAACAAAGATCAACAATATTGTCCCAACTTAGATCTCAAAAACCCCCCAGGCAAAGTATTAAATTAGCTTAAAGAACAAAATGGGCATGATCATTTAGCCTAAGGTACGAAGATTTCTTAGATACCCCAACAACCAATAAATAACAACAAAACCAGGAGGACATTTGAGAGCCCTCAAAACTTTTCTTTATCAAAAATTGCCTAAATTCAACCCACTTGTCAAAAAACCAATAATCAAACGGACCACACTTGAGTTTAGCCTTAAAAAATAAAAAAAAATCGACGAAACGAATCATTTCTTCAAATGCTTCTTTCTCGAACAGTCAACAAATTTCAAAACATTCATTCAAACTTTTTTTTAATCATTCCAAATGTTTTCAAACTTTGTATAAACTTCATATCCGATATCCTAGAAAAATGTTTTGCAACTTTTTTTTTAAAACTTTTTAATCCATTGCCCAAGCCTAGGGTATTTTTTCCAAAATCAATGACCACCTCCTCAGGTACGATACTTCAAATAACTATATAATTGTTCCAACATCTATTTAGTAGAACAGATATTTTTCTTCTTTTCATACTTTTTCTCTTATTTTTAATATCTCTCATAATGACAATTTGCAAATGTATAAAAAAGGCTATCATAACTTTCGCATTAGCAACGATTCTTTTAATCCTTTTCATCGAACATTTTTACAAAAAACATAAAATTTCTTCATTAACGCATAATTTTCCAGAATTTTTCCAAAATTGCTAATCAACAAACCCCACATCAGTCCCACCAACAACGTCCCAAGAACCTCCAACAACATCAACAAATAGTCAAACAAATAACCCCCAATCATCACACATATATACTCTTTTCAAGACAATACATACACATTTGAAGGAAGACATGCACGATTGTTCGAACCAGTAGTTTGCCAAGCATCTCTAAGCGAACCACAATATGAACCAGTAAGTAATATATACCCCCTCTCCAGCAAGATCCTAATAGAGCAGGACACTAAAGTCAAAACCAAAACACGCTCGAAAAAAAAACAGACAAATTATTCATCCAAGACGAAATAGAAATTTGTAAACCCACAGAGTTCAATTCAATATACCTCATTCACCAATAGCAAACCCTTTAGACCTCTCCAGTAGCACAATTCAAAATAATCTCCAGACCCCAACACAACAAAACTTATCAAGTATCCCATCAGATTATTTAGGTTCAACCCCCACATCTGAACAAATCCGAAAAAAAATCCTTTTAATCCCACAGCCACTATAGAACATCCCTCATTTTGGATGACACAACCTTTTACTCAAGGCGAACCAAACTTGGTGAACAAAACAATAGACGATTCATCTGACACAAATTTGTCACTACCAGAACCACTTTCACTCCCTTAATCCCCTTCCTTGACTCAAACCTCACAAACACAATTTCCCCCAAATTTTCCTACAAATCTCGACGCTAAATATAGAGAAAATTTAATAAATAACATGCACCTACGATTAGATTGGAATACATTAGTAGCACCCCTTCCATTATTTGGACAACATCACAAAAAAAAAACAAATTACACAACTGCGCACTAAACAGATTACAATAGCGACAAGACATCCACAAAGGTATACAAAAACATAACATACAAAAACTTACACAATTTGAAATCACAGTAAGACTAAATAATATAATTCACCATCCTTTATCCCTTGCCCCCCCCCCCACCCCGAATATAACAGCTCAATCTTTACCTCCCCCATTTATAACCAGAGAAATCATTTGATCAGTTTGATCGTATCGCGAACTGATTTGGCCTAAAAGATTTTGAAATATTTTAAAACTTTCTAGCCTAATAAAAAAGTTTTCTGGCTGGAAAAGCTTGCCTACAAAACTGTCACTTTTTGCGATCCGAGTTTGTCTGAAGTAACTTAGAATTTTTCAAGGTTTCACTGCTCCAATGGCTTCAATAGAAAATTTTAAGCTTGTCGCCACCCAAGTTAAATGTTGAAATAACTAGAAAATATTCTAAAAACATTGTTTGAGTAGCTTGTCTAGAAAATTTTAAACTCCTGGTCTTTGAAAAAAAAAATTTTGATCCGATTTACGACATGGCTTGACTTGAAATTGTTCAAAGTTTCCTTACTTGAATATCTTGATCAGAATGACAATTAACTTTCTGCAAACCGATTTGCGCTTTGATTTATTTTGAAAGGTATCAAAATTCCGAGCTTGCCTAGAAATATTTAAAGTTTTTGCGAATTGATTCAATTTATTAAATAATTTGAAATAAACCAAATTTTCATAGCTTAAATAGCTTCCTTAGAAAACCGTCATTTTTTGACGAAATAAATCGGTCTATGAAGTAAGTTTAAAAGTTTCGTAGCTTCAATAGCATGCTTTGAAAAACCTATCTTTTTTGCGAACCAATTGGGTCTATGACGTAGTTCCATGTATTTGAAACAATCCTTGCATGAAGTCCAAGCTAAAAAAAAATGATTTTTTTTTGCAATTGGATTCGGAATATGAAACAACTTGAAATATTTTAAAACTTTATAGTTAACTAGCTTGCCTGGAAAAAATTAGTTTTTTTGCGAACCGATTCGTTCTATGAAATATGTTGAATTTTTTCAATAAACCATAGCTCTAATAGTTTTCTTAGAAAAACCTAAATATTTGCGAACCGATTCGCGCTACAAAATAACTTGAAATATTTTAAAATTTCATCGTCTGAATGCCTCCGCTAAAAAACTTCAATTTTCTGCCATCTGATTTGCTTCATGAATAGTTTAAAAAGTATCAAAATGATGTTTAAAATACTTGGGTAGCTTGTTTAAGAAAATCAGATTTTTTTAGCAAACCATTTGCTCTAAGAAGTAATTTGCAAAATTTAGAAATTTGATATTTTGAATAGGTTGCTTATGAAAACTTAATTTTTCCAGGAACCGATTTGGTCTGAAATAACATAAAGTTTTTAAAAATTCATCGCTTGAATAGCTTGCTTAGGAAAACATTAACAGTTCTCAAAATTCGTTGGCCTCCAAAACAACTTGAAAACAATTTTCATCGTTGATCGGCTACAATAAAAATACTTGAGAACTTTGCCATCTGATTTGTTTCATCGGGAAACTAAAAAGTTTAATTTTATAAATTTTGTTGTCTTCGAAGTTTCGCTCAAGAGCAATTTGATCGTCTCGCGAACTGATTTGGCAAGTAAAGAAAAGAAAGTACATTGTTCCCAAGTTTCAAACGGAAACAAAAACAGACTAGATCATGATTCTTTCTACCAAAGTAACATCAAAAGACTATTACATCTCAGAGCAGACAATTGTAAAAACGGACTTCGACGATTAAAAATCACATCAAACAAAGGCACAACCAAAAAATTGGTAAACTTCCCAGACTCTGCACATCAAGCCGAAATTGAAAGATACCAAGGTCACATAAAACTAGACGACAAATTTCCCTTCCACGGAGCACATGGAAGGTTAACTTACGATCTCCATGATAAAAATTGGATACCGCACATTGAAATAAATAACCCCTCAAAATGTAAAGCCGACACTAAAATTGAAGGATACCAAGAAATAATGTTTTTTGATTGGAAAATACAACTTGAAAAAGTACAACTAACACGAGATTTAAAAGATGACACTATAGTTTCTCAAGAAATCAGACTCCCTTGCAAAAACGACCAAGGATACTGCGATCCTACTACACGAAAACAAACAACAACTGTTTGGTTTCCCAAAGACACTGGTACCACTTTTCAAGTAGCAAAAATACACGCTAGAATGATAAAATTTTCTATTGAATCAATCCTTTATAAAAATGTAAACCCTGATCAAATCAGACAGAGTAATTATAATTTTAGAAACATAAGATAGGAAACAAATTGACACGCTTCAAATATACCCAGAAACGGAACTTGCATGTAAATACATCAAAAAATTTTACAAAACAAAATACTCAGAAATTCTTGTCGAATACGAACAAGGTTTCGACATGAATACAGAAAAACTAATTATACATCCAATGGTAACATCCCACTCAACCAGTGACAAAAATTTATATGTCCCAGTAAACCTTCTAAAAACACAGGAAACATTGGTGGGAAAGTAAAACCACAAGACAAAGACAGTACACGTTTACAAGAACTATCACTAATGAACCACACTCGTTTTGGCGCAATTCAATATGAAGCACACCTAGACATGAAACTAGGATATACAAAAAATTTTTTCAAGAAATGTCTTTAACAGAACTTGAAACACTACATCAATTATGCGAACTTGAAAGAACACAAATTTTACAATCACTTACAATAGCAGTATTAAAAACCCCTTATGCAGGATATTTACTATCAGGTAATAGATCAAATTTCATTGAGTACGAAGGAAAAATTTTATGGTATTACACTTGTACCAAAAAGGTATCACTTTTATATGTTTTTGAAGACAAAAAGTGCTATAAAAGAATCCCAATAATCTACAAAAACAAAGTACATTTTGTTGAAACATTCTACCCAAGAATTTGTTTTTGGGATACAGCAGTCCGATGTGGATCAGGAATTAGCCACAAAGTAGTACAATTAAACCCTGACGAAGATATTACTACCTTCTCACACCATATCCTTCACTTATGCAACCACTAAAAAAATTTTCACCAGAAAGCGTTAGAGCTTTTGCCCGCAATCCAAATATCGATTTTACAATCACTTACAATAGCATTATTAAAAATCCCTTATGCAGGATATTTACTATCAGGTAATAGATCAAATTTAATTGACTACGAAGGAAAAATATTATGGTATTACACTTGTACCAAAAAAGCATCACTTTTAAATGTTTTTGAAGACAAAAGGTGCTATTAAGCCAGTAAACACAACAGCTCTGTAAGTACACAAATATCTCACGAGCTTGATAATTTCAACACACTTCAACAACAATTACAGCACCCTCAAACACTAACCCTTCACCAACTCTCACAATCTATATTATACCACTAACTTTCGTTCTCAGAACAACAATCTTTTTAGCCCACGATGAGCCGCCAAGTTGGATCACTCCATCGCTCAATTTTCTACCCAGCCAACCTCCGGAACAATCTCCCCATCATCCCACTTTTTGCTTTCCCTCCACCTCAATCACCTCAAATAACACTTCATCCAGCATGGAATCAGACACTAATTCAAACACAACTGTATATAACAGTATCTCCCAATTTGATAACTCCGATATCGAAACCCCCGACGCAAAAGAATTTCTCAGAATATGTTCACCCTTTTTCCCCCAGTACACATATTTTCATTCAGACCTCAATGACAAAAAACCTAATTATAAAAATGAGCACGTATTATACCCTACACTTTCATGGACATCAAATTATCACTTTACTAATCCACTATCACTACCATTATATAACACCCCTCATGACAACGAACAATGCAGCACCCAACTCTATCTTCTAAGAACAGCACTAACACCAAAACAGTTCACACAGATAGGATATAAACAATCACCTATCAAATTCACCGCACCCAAAACTAATGAGTATTCTATCGACTACTACGATCATAACATCTTACGACCTAACGAAGACATTTTCTAAACGATGGCCAATTGTCTAATCCACAACTAACAGAGAAGTTTCTCATCAAAACACCATACATTTCAACCTCAATAAAAAATACGACAATGTCATTAAAGCAGCACTCCGTGATACTCATGCTTATGATTCTTTAACAAATTTAACCACTTTTCACTAACCTTTCATTTCCTCACAACCAGAGAACGTGATTTGCACTGTTCACACGACGTCATGTAACGAACTAAACAAACACACACGTATACTTACTGTCAATTCATCCAACATCAATACACTCATAATACACCAGCACAACAACTTCACCATAGATATCAAAACTTTAAAAAAACTAAGACTCTCTAAACTCCGGATGGGTGGAACCATATCTAAACTAGTTTTTATCATTGGTTATTATTACGTTATTTATTATCTCTGTAAATTATTGAATACTAACCAATCATACTCCATCAAATTAACAACCCACTTATTTGAAAAGTGTTGAAACTACTTGAAGTTTTAACGCCAGAACAATTTGAATTAAACTTAGAATACAGTTGTTCTCATTCTGGAACTAACTCGCGTAAACCGGTGTACACTAGATCTATTGAGACTAGGAGATTTAAGAGTAAGATTAAGATTGCTATTAGACTAAGAAGTTGCACGAATCTATCCGGCCCAAAAAGATAGCGTGAGGAGCAGACGGTGTACCTTATCTGAAATTACTATATGAGTATAAGCAAAAGGTCATAACTCACTCGCTTGAATGGCTTCAATAGAAAAAACTTTTTGCCAACCAATTCGCTCTATGAGATAACATATTAAAGTTTCACAGTCTGAGTAACTTGCTAAGGGAAAGATTTAACTTATTGCGAACAAATTTGCTCCATAAATCAAATCAACATTTTTCAATGTTCTGTAGTTGAAATAGCTTGCTTAAGAAAAATTTTTTTTCTGAACAAACGAATCGCAAAATTTCATCGCTGTATGTGTTCAATAGAAATTTTAAGAATTTTGCCAACCGATAATTCTCATAAAATAATTTGAAATATTTCATGTTTTTTAGCTGCATTATTTTGTTTAAGAAAAACCTGGACGTTTAAAGATTCGATTCGGTCTATAAAAAAACTTGATAATTTTCAAAGTATCCATTCTTGTATAGATTGCATAGAAAACTTGAATTTCTTTCAAAACGATTTGCGCTATGAATTAACTTGAAATATGTCATATTTTCATAGCTTGCTTAAAAAAACTAATTTTTTGCTAGCATATTGGTCTGAATTGATTTCAATTATTTCAAATTGTTATAGTTTCAACAGATTTCTTCACAAAAGCTTGAAAAATTTGCGAGCCAATTCGGTCTGACGAGATTTAAAATATTTCAAAATTTCCTTACTTGAATAGCTTGGTTATGAAAGATGTAATATTAATTAAAATGATTCTGTCTACAAAACAAGTTTCAAAATGCAAAATTTCCCTGCTGATTAGCTTCAATAAAAAAAATTAAAAATTTTGAGAACCGATTTGTGCCATGAAATATTTCTTATTTTTCAAGATTTTATAGCTTCAAAAGTTTGCTTCAAATTTGGCCTATAAAACAGCTTCATATATATCAATATATTTCCTAGTTTGCCTACAAAAACTTGAAATTTCCGCGCTATGATTAGACTTGAGTTGTATGGAAGTTTCAGAGCTTGCCTAGAAAAATTTGATTTTTTTGCGAATCGATTCAATTTATGAAATAATTTGAAATCATCAACCAAAGTTTCATAGCTTGAATAGCTTTTTTGGAAAACCGTCATTTTTTCGGAAAATAAAATGACTGATATCTTTCAAAGTGTTATAGCTTGAATGGCTTGCCTGGATAAATTTAATTTTGTTTGGGAACCGACTCGTTTTATGAAAAAACTTTAAAATATTATTTCATAGCTTTAATAGCTTGCCTAGAAAAACCTTAACTTTTGCAAACACATTCGCGCTACGAAATAACGTGAAATAATTTAAAATTTCATCGGCTGAATGCCCTCATTAAGAAGCTTCAACTTTTCTCCTTCTGATTTGCTTCAGGAATAGTTTAAAATGTATCAAAAAAATATTTAAATGACTTGAGTAGCTTGCTTAAAAAGACTTGATTTTTTCGCAAACGACTTGCTCTAAGCAATCACTTGCAATATTTCGAATTTTCACTCTTTGAATAGGTTGCTTATGAAAATTTAATTCTTCCATGGAGCGATTCAGTCTGAAGTAACATAAAGTTTTTTGAAAATTGAAATTTCATAGCTTGAATAGCTTGCTTAAGAAAACTTAAACAGTTCTCAAAAATGATTGGCCTCCAAAACAACTTGAAACCAATTTTCATCGTTGATTGGCTACAATAAGAAACTTGAGAACTTTGCCATCTGATTTTTTTCATCGTGAAACTAAAAAATTTCAATTTCAATTTATAACTTTTTTGCTTTCAAAGTTTCGCTCAAGAGCAATTTTAACGTCTCGCGAACTGATTTGGCCTAAAACATTTTGACATATTTTACAATTTTCTAGCTTCATTAGGTGGCTTGAAAAAAAAATTTCTTGCCTGAAAAGCTTGCGTACGAAAACTGTAACTTTTTGTGGTCCGAGTTTGTCTGAAGTATTTTAGAATTTTTCAAGGTTTCACTGCTTCAATGGCTTCAATAGAAAAACTTAAGCTTGTCGCCACCCGAGTTAAATGTTGAAATAACTAGAAAATATTCTAAAAGTTATTGTTTGAGTAGCTTGCCTAGAAAATTTTAAACACCTGGTTTTTGAGTTTTGGTATTTGAAATTAAAAAAATTTTGATCCGATTTACGATATGGCTTAACTTGAAATTGTCCAAAATTTTCATTACTTGAATATCTTGATTAGAACAAAATTAACTTTCTGCAAACCGATTTGCGCTATGATTTAACTTGAAATGTATGAAAATTTGGAGCTTGCCTAGAAATATTTAAACTTTTTGCGATTCGAATGAATTTATGAAATAATTTGAAATAAACCAAAGTTTCATAGCTTCAATAGCTTCCTTAGAAAACCGTCATTTTTTGACGAAATGAATTGGTCTATGCAGTAAGTCTAAATGTTTTGTAGCTTAAATAGCATGTTTTGAAAACCTATCTTTTTGCGAACCGATTCGGTCTATGAAACAATTCGTTGTATTTTAAAAACTTCCTGCATGAATTCCTTGCTAAAAAAATTGATTTTTTTTGCAAATAAATTCGGAATATGAAACAACTTGATATTTTTTAAAACTTTATTGTTAAATAGCTTGCCTGGAAAAAAATAGTTTCTTGCGAACCGATTCGTTCTATGAAATATGTTGAATTATTTCAATAAACCATAGCTGTATTAGTTTGCTTAGAAAAACCTAAATATTTGCGAACCGATTCGCGCTACGAAATAACTTGAAATATTTCAAAATTTCAGCTGCTGAAAACTTCCACCAAAAACTAAAAAACTTTAATTTTTTGCAGTCTGATTTGCTTCATGAATAGTTTAAAATGTATCAAAATGATGTTAAAATACTTGGGTAGCTTGCTTAAGAAAGTAAGATTTTTTAGCAAAACATTTGCTCAAAGAAGCAATTTGCATTATTTAGAAATTTGATATTTTGAATAGGTTGCGTATGAAAATTTAATTTTTCCAGGAACCGATTCGGTCTGAAATAACATAAAGTTTTTAAAAATTCATCTCTTGAATAGCTTGCTTAGTAAAACTTTATCAATTCTCAAAATTAGTTGGCCTCAAAAACAACTTGAAAACAATTTTCATCATTGATTGGCTACAATAAAAAAACTTGAGAACTTTGCCATCTGATTTGTTTCATCGGGAAACTAAAAAGTTTTTTTTTACAAATTTTGTTGCCTTCAAAGTTTCGCTCAAGAGCAATTTGATCGTCTCGCGAACTAATTTGGCCTAAAATATTTTGAAATATTTTAAAATTTTCTAGCTTAATAAAAAAGTTTTCTGGCTGGAAAAGCTTGCGTACAAAAATTGTCACTTTTTGCGATCCGAGTTTGTCTGAAGTAATTTAGATTTTTTCAAGGTTTCACTGCTCCAATGGCTTCAATAGAAAAACTTAAGCTTGTCGCCACAAGAGTTAAATGTTGAAATAACTAGAAAATATTCTAAAAGTTATTGTTTGAGTAGCTTGCCTAGAAAGTTTTAAACACCTGGTCTTCGAGTTTTGGTCTTTGAAATTAAAAAAATTTTGATCCGATTTACGATATGGCTGAACTTGAAATTGTTCAAAATTTCATTAGTTGAATATCTTGATCAGAACGACAGTTAACTCTCTGCAAACCGATTTGCGCTATGATTTAACTTGAAATGTATGAAAAATGGAACTTGCCTAGAAATATTTAAACTTTTTGCGATTCGATTGAATTTATGAAATAATTTGAAATAAATCAAAGTTTCATAGCTTCAATAGCTTCCTTAGAAAACCGTCAGTTTTTGACGAAATGAATTGTTCTATGCAGTCAGTCTAAATGTTTTGTAGCTTCAGTAGCATGTTTTGAAAACCTATCTTTTTGTGAACCGATTCGGTCTATGAAACAATTCGATGTATTAAAAAAATTTCCTGCATGAATTCCTTGCTACAAAAATTGATTTTTTTGCAAAAAATACGGAATATGAAACAACTTGATATATTTCAAAACTTTATAGTTAAATAGCTTGCCTGGAAAAAAATAGTTTTTTACGAACAGATTCGTTCTATGAAATATGTTGAATTATTTCAATAAACCATAGCTCTAATAGTTTGCTTAGAAAAACCTAAATATTTGCGAACCGATTCGCGCTACGGAATAACTTGAAATATTTAAATATTTCATCGGCTGAACGCCTCCACTAAAAAACTTCAATTTTTTGCCATCTGATTTGCTTCATGAGTAGTTAAAATGTATCAAAATGATGTTTAAAATACTTGGGTAGCTTGCGTATGAAAATAAGATTTTTTAGCAAACCAATTTG
Organism: Symsagittifera roscoffensis; assembly: GCF_963678635.1. Lineage (NCBI taxonomy): Eukaryota > Metazoa > Xenacoelomorpha > Acoela > Convolutidae > Symsagittifera > Symsagittifera roscoffensis. The sequence continues at coordinate 20,970,074 of NC_087065.1, read as the reverse complement.
CAATATTTCGAAAATTGATAATTTGAATTGGTTGCTAATAAAAATTTAAGTTTTCCCTGAGCCGATTTAGTCTGAAATAACATGAAGTATTTAAAAATTTTATCACTTGAATAGCCTGCTTAGGAGAACAGCAACTTGATAATTTTGCGAAATGATTTGGCCAAAAAAAATGAAATTTTTGAAAAGTTTTCTAGCTTCATTACGCTGCTTAATAAAAAGTTTCCTTGCTTGAAAAGCTTGCATACAAAAGTTGCAATTTTTCGAACTTTTCAAGAATTCATTGCTCGAATGGCTTCAATAGAAAAACTTAAACTTGTTGTCATTCGATTTAAAGGTTGAATTAAATGGAAATACTTCTATAAATTATTGCTTGAGTAGCTTACCTAAAAAATTTTCAACATCTCTTATTTTAAAATAGATAAGAGATGTTTAAATATTTTGAATAGGTTGCTTATGAAAACTTAATTTTTCCAGGAACCGATTCGGTCTGAAATAACATAAAAATTTAAAAGTTCATTGCTTGAATAGCTTGATTAGGAAAACTTTAACAGTTCTCGAAGTTAGTTGGCCTCCAAAACAACTTGAAAACAATTTTCATCGTTGATCGGCTACAATAAAAAAACTTGAGAACTTTGCCATCTGATTTGTTTCATCGGGAAACTAAAAAAGTTTAATTTTATAAGTTTTGTTGCCTTCGAAGTTTCGCTCAAGAACAATTTGATCGTCTCGCGAACTGATTTGGCCGAAAAATTTTTGAAATATTTTAAAATTTTCTAGCTTAATAAAAAAGTTTTCTGGCTGGAAAAGCTTGCTTATAAAAACTGTCACTTTTTGCGATCCGAGTTTGTCTGAAGTAATTTACAATTTTTCAAGGTTTCACTGCTCCAATGGCTTCAATAGAAAAACTTAGGCTTGTCGCCACCCGAGTTAAATGTTGAAAAAACTAGAAAATATTCCAAAAGTTATGGTTTGAGTAGCTTGCCTTAAAAATTTTAAGCACCTGGTCTTTGAGTTTTGGTCTTTGAAATTAAAAAAATTTTGATCCGATTTACGACATGGCTTGACTTGAAATTGTTCAAAGTTTCATTACTTGAATATCTTGATCAGAATGACAATTAACTTTCTGCAATCCGATTTGCGCTTTGATTTAACTTGAAATGTATGAAAATTCCGAGCTTGCCTAGAAATATTTAAAGTTTTTGCAAAATGATTCAATTTTTGAAAAAATTTGAAATAAACCAAAGTTTCATAACTTGAACAGCTGCCTTAGAAAACCGTCATTTTTTGACGAAATGAACCGGTCTATGAATTAAATTAAAAAACTTCGTAGCTTCAATAGCATGCTTTGAAAAACCTATCTTTTTTGCGAACCAATTCGGTCTATGAAGTAATTCCATGTATTTTAAATAATCCTTGCATGAAGTCCCTTGCTAAAAAAATTGATTTTGTTTTGCAATTGGATTCGGAATATGAAACAACTTGAAATATTTCAAAACTTTATAGTTAAATAGCTTGCCTGGAAAAAAATAGTTTTTTACGAACAGATTCGTTCTATGAAATATGTTGAATTATTTCAATAAACCATAGCTCTAATAGTTTGCTTAGAAAAACCTAAATATTTGCGAACCGATTCGCGCTACGGAATAACTTGAAATATTTAAATATTTCATCGGCTGAACGCCTCCACTAAAAAACTTCAATTTTTTGCCATCTGATTTGCTTCATGAGTAGTTAAAATGTATCAAAATGATGTTTAAAATACTTGGGTAGCTTGCGTATGAAAATAAGATTTTTTAGCAAACCAATTTGCAATATTTCGAAAATTGATAATTTGAATTGGTTTCTAATAAAAATTTAAGTTTTCCCTGAGCCGATTTAGTCTGAAATAACATGAAGTATTTAAAAATTTTATCACTTGAATAGCCTGCTTAGGAGAACAGCAACTTGATAATTTTGCAAAATGATTTGGCCAAAAAAAATGAAATTTTTGAAAAGTTTTCTAGCTTCATTACGCTGCTTAATAAAAAGTTTCCTTGCTTGAAAAGCTTGCATACAAAAGTTGCAAATTTTCGAACTTTTCAAGAATTCATTGCTCGAATGGCTTCAATAGAAAAACTTAAACTTGTTGTCATTCGATTTAAAGGTTGAATTAAATGGAAATACTTCTATAAATTATTGCTTGAGTAGCTTACCTAAAAAATTTTCAACATCTCTTATTTTAAAATAGATAAGAGATGTTTAAATATTTTGAATAGGTTGCTTATGAAAACTTAATTTTTCCAGGAACCGATTCGGTCTGAAATAACATAAAAATTTAAAAGTTCATTGCTTGAATAGCTTGATTCGGAAAACTTTAACAGTTCTCGAAGTTAGTTGGCCTCCAAAACAACTTGAAAACAATTTTCATCGTTGATCGGCTACAATAAAAAAACTTGAGAACTTTGCCATCTGATTTGTTTCATCGGGAAACTAAAAAAGTTTAATTTTATAAGTTTTGTTGCCTTCGAAGTTTCGCTCAAGAACAATTTGATCGTCTCGCGAACTGATTTGGCCGAAAAATTTTTGAAATAGTTTAAAATTTTCTAGCTTAATAAAGAGGTTTTCTGGCTGGAAAAGCTTGCTTATAAAAACTGTCATTTTTTGCGATCCGAGTTTGTCTGAAGTAATTTACAATTTTTCAAGGTTTCACTGCTCCAATGGCTTCAATAGAAAAACTTAGGCTTGTCGCCACCCGAGTTAAATGTTGAAAAAACTAGAAAATATTCCAAAAGTTATGGTTTGAGTAGCTTGCCTAGAAAGTTTTAAACACCTGGTCTTCGAGTTTTGGTCTTTGAAATTAGGAAAATTTTGATCCGATTCACGACATGGCTTGACTTGAAATTATTCAAAGTTTCATTACTTGAATATCTTGATCAGAATGACAATTAACTTTCTGCAATCCGATTTGCGCTTTGATTTAACTTGAAATGTATGAAAATTCCGAGCTTGCCTAGAAATATTTAAAGTTTTTGCAAAATGATTCAATTTTTGAAAAAATTTGAAATAAACCAAAGTTTCATAACTTGAACAGCTGCCTTAGAAAATCGTCATTTTTTGACGAAATGAATCGGTCTATGAATTAAATTAAAAAACTTCGTAGCTTCAATAGCATGCTTTGAAAAACCTATCTTTTTTGCGAACCAATTCGGTCTATGAAGTAATTCCATGTATTTTAAATAATCCTTGCATGAAGTCCCTTGCTAAAAAAATTGATTTTGTTTTGCAATTGGATTCGGAATATGAAACAACTTGAAATATTTCAAAACTTTATAGTTAAATAGCTTGCCTGGAAAAAAATAGTTTTTTACGAACAGATTCGTTCTATGAAATATGTTGAATTATTTCAATAAACCATAGCTCTAATAGTTTGCTTAGAAAAACCTAAATATTTGCGAACCGATTCGCGCTACGGAATAACTTGAAATATTTAAATATTTCATCGGCTGAACGCCTCCACTAAAAAACTTCAATTTTTTGCCATCTGATTTGCTTCATGAGTAGTTAAAATGTATCAAAATGATGTTTAAAATACTTGGGTAGCTTGCGTATGAAAATAAGATTTTTTAGCAAACCAATTGCTCTAAGAAGTAATTTGCAATATTTCGAAAATTGATAATTTGAATTGGTTGCTAATAAAAATTTAAGTTTTCCCTGAGCCGATTTGGTCTGAAATAACATGAAGTATTTAAAAATTTTATCACTTGAATAGCCTGCTTAGGAGAACAGCAACTTGATAATTTTGCGAACTGATTTGGCCAAAAAAATGAAATTTTTGAAAAGTTTTCTAGCTTCATTACGCTGCTTAATAAAAAGTTTCCTTGCTTGAAAAGCTTGCATACAAAAGTTGCAAATTTTCGAACTTTTCAAGAATTCATTGCTCGAATGGCTTCAATAGAAAAACTTAAACTTGTTGTCATTCGATTTAAAGGTTGAATTAAATGGAAATACTTCTATAAATCATTGCTTGAGTAGCTTACCTAAAAAATTTTAAACATCTCTTATTTTAAAATAGATAAGAGATGTTTAAATATTTTGAATAGGTTGCTTATGAAAACTTAATTTTTCCAGGAACCGATTCGGTCTGAAATAACATAAAAATTTAAAAGTTCATTGCTTGAATAGCTTGCTTAGGAAAACTTTAACAGTTCTCGAAGTTAGTTGGCCTCCAAAACAACTTGAAAACAATTTTCATCGTTGATCGGCTACAATAAAAAAACTTGAGAACTTTGCCATCTGATTTGTTTCATCGGGAAACTAAAAAAGTTTAATTTTATAAGTTTTGTTGCCTTCGAAGTTTCGCTCAAGAACAATTTGATCGTCTCGCGAACTGATTTGGCCGAAAAATTTTTGAAATATTTTAAAATTTTCTAGCTTAATAAAAAAGTTTTCTGGCTGGAAAAGCTTGCTTATAAAAACTGTCACTTTTTGCGATCCGAGTTTGTCTGAAGTAATTTACAATTTTTCAAGGTTTCACTGCTCCAATGGCTTCAATAGAAAAACTTAGGCTTGTCGCCACCCGAGTTAAATGTTGAAAAAACTAGAAAATATTCCAAAAGTTATGGTTTGAGTAGCTTGCCTAGAAAGTTTTAAACACCTGGTCTTCGAGTTTTGTTCTTTGAAATTAAGAAAATTTTGATCCGATTCACGACATGGCTTGACTTGAAATTATTCAAAGTTTCATTACTTGAATATCTTGATCAGAATGACAATTAACTTTCTGCAATCCGATTTGCGCTTTGATTTAACTTGAAATGTATGAAAATTCCGAGCTTGCCTAGAAATATTTAAAGTTTTTGCAAAATGATTCAATTTTTGAAAAAATTTGATATAAGACAAAGTTTCATAACTTGAACAGCTTCCTTAGAAAACCGTCATTTTTTGACGAAATGAATCGGTCTATGAATTAAATTAAAAAATTTTGTAGCTTCAATAGCATGCTTTGAAAAACCTATCTTTTTTGCGAACCAATTCGGTCTATGAAGTAGTTCCATGTATTTTAAATAATCCTTGCATGAAGTCCCTTGCTAAAAAAATTGATTTTGTTTTGCAATTGGATTCGGAATATGAAACAACTTGAAATATTTCAAAACTTTATAGTTAAATAGCTTGCCTGGAAAAAAATAGTTTTTTACGAACAGATTCGTTCTATGAAATATGTTGAATTATTTTAATAAACCATAGCTCTAATAGTTTGCTTAGAAAAACCTAAATATTTGCGAACCGATTCGCGCTACGGAATAACTTGAAATATTTAAATATTTCATCGGCTGAATGCCTCCACTAAAAAGCTTCAATGTTTTGCCATCTGATTTGCTTCATGAATAGTTTAAAATAAATCAAAATGATGTTTAAAATACTTGGGTAGCTTGCTTAAGAAAATAAGATTTTTTAGCATACCATTTGCTCTAAGAAGTAATTTGCAATATTTAGAAGATTGATATTTTGAATAGGTTGCTTATGAAAACTTATTTTTTCCAGGTGCCGATTCGGTCTGAAATAACATAAAGTTTTTAAAAATTCATCTCTTGAATAGCTTGCTTAGTAAAACTTTATCAATTCTCAAAATTAGTTGGCCTCAAAAACAACTTGAAAACAATTTTCATCATTGATTGGCTACAATAAAAAAACTTGAGAACTTTGCCATCTGATTTGTTTCATCGGGAAACTAAAAAGTTTATTTTTACAAATTTTGTTGCCTTCAAAGTTTCGCTCAAGAGCAATTCAATCGTCTCGCGAACTGATTTGGCCTAAAATTTTTTGAAATATTTTAAAATTTTCTAGCTTATCAAAAAAAAATTTTCTGGCTGGAAAAGCTTGCGTACAAAAAACTGTCACTTTTTGCGATCCGAGTTTGTCTGAAGTAATTTAGAATTTTTCAAGGTTTCACTGCTCCAATGGCTTCAATAGAAAAACTTAAGCTTGTCGCCACCCGAGTTAAATGCTGAAATAACAGGAAAATATTCTAAAAGTTATTGTTTGAGTAGCTTGCCTATAAAATTTTAAACACCTGGTCTTTAAGTTTTGGTCTATGAAATTAAAAATTTTTTGATCCGATTTACGATATGGCTTAACATGAAATTGTTCAAAATTTCTTTACTTGAATATCTTGATCATAACGACAATTAACTTTCTGCCAACCGATTTGCGCTATGGTTTAACTTGAAATGTATGAAAATTCCGAGCTTGCCTAGAAATATTTAAAATTTTATCGAATTGATTCAATTTATGAAATAATTCGAAATAAACCAAAGTTTCATAGCTTGAATAGCTTCCTTAGAAAACCGTCATTTTTTGACGAAATGAATCGGTCTATGAAGTAAGTTTAAAAGTTTCGTAGCTTCAATAGCATGCTTTGAAAAACCTATCTTTTTTGCGAGCCAATTCGGTCTATGAAGTAATTCCATGTATTTTAAATAATCCTTGCATGAAGTCCTTGCTAAAAAATATTATTATTTTTCGCAATTGGATTCGGAATATGAAACAACTTGAAATATTTAAAAACTTTATAGTTGAATAGCTTGCCTGGAAAAAAAATAGTTTTTTGCAAACCGATTCGTTCTATGAATTATGTTGAATTATTTCAATAAACCATAGCTCTAATAGTTTTCTTAGAAAAACCTAAATATTTGCGAACCGATTCTCGCTACGAAATAACTTGAAATATTTCAAAATTTCATCGGCTGAATGCCTCCACTAAAAAACTTCAGTTTTTTGCCATCTGATTTGCTTCATGAATAGCTTGAAATGTATCAAAATGTTGTTTAAATTACTTGGGTAGCTTGCTTAAGAAAATAATATTTTTTAGCAAACCAATTGCTCTAAGAAGTAATTTGCAATATTTCGAAAATTGATCATTTGAATTGGTTGCTAATAAAAATTTAAGTTTTCACTGAGCCGATTTGGTCTGAAATAACATAAAGTATTTAAAAATTTTATCACTTGAATAGCCTGCTTAGGAGAACAGCAACTTGATAATTATGCGAACTGATTTGGCCAAAAAAATGAAATTTTTGAAAAGTTTTCTAGCTTCATTAGGCTGCTTAATAAAAAGTTTCCTGGCTTGAAAAGCTTGCATACAAAAGTTGCAAATTTTCGAACTTTTCAAGAATTCATTGCTCGAATGGCTTCAATAGAAAAACTTAAACTTGTTGTCATTCGATTTAAAGGTTGAATTAAATGGAAATACTTCTATAAATCATTGCTTGAGTAGCTTACCTAAAAAATTTTAAACATCTCTTAAGCATTGCTCCTTGAAAATGATAAATTTTCGAATCGTATTATGATATGACTTAACTTGATTTTGTTCGAAGTTTCATTACTTGAATAAATTGATCAGAACGATAACTAACTCTCTGTGAGCCGGTTGACTATTGGAGACGGGCTTGCTAGTTTAATTCAAAATTGACTATTGGAGACGGGCTTGCTAGTTTAATTCAAATCAACTGCAAAGGCGCATAACTTTTTTTAAGCTTTTTTATCCCTATTCGCATGTTTTTAAATTAAAACGTTATAACGGAAAAAACTGGTGCAGAAGTTATGGCTTATCTCAGTCCAAAAATTAGTAAAATTTTCAACTTTCACTAACCATCTGGCTTCTTAGTCCCTATTTCATAAGCCATTCCTCTGTTTCGTACAAAGATGCGAGTAAAGTGTTCATTTCGCTGTTCTTTATCATGAGATGGCCAAGATCAGGTGTTTAAACTTTTGGGCCAATTTGAAGAGCGCGAGAAAATGTTTTCTCGTACGGATGATGAATTGATTCAAGCACAGAAAAATTTCGAAAAAGAGATGATTTTAACAAAATATTATATTGTGAAACAAACAAAGACTGTTGTTGATTCAATTTTGGAGAAATGCAGTTTGAACAAACTTGATTCACCTAATGCAGAAAGCGTTTTAGATGACTCCAAAGTAACTTTGAAGGTAAACGAATGCAAGGAAATTGCCTCTGAATCAGGTACTAATGAACAAGGACTTTTCTGCTTACTGCAGAAGTCAGACTCTTCTCTGGTTACAGAAATAAAAAGCGAGCAGATAAATTGTAATGAAACAATTAAAAAGCGCGGTAGTTTGACAGAAAAATATTTCTATGTTGAACCATTGTCCTTCGACCAAAGCAAAATTAATGATCTAGTTAGCAAATTTGTCGTTGATTTTGTCGGCTGTCTTACCTTGCCCACTTTTGAACAAGAAAAAATCCGACAATTATCCGAGAAAAGCGTCAAAGTTTGCGAAGATTTCACGAAACAAATTGACCAATCTTTGTTGTGCAGATTTCCGGAGGATGAAAAAATTTTTGATATCGAACAAACAGACGACGGATTGCAGTTTATTTGCTGGAAAAATGATAAATCTCTCTTTAAATACACAAAAGATGACTGCATCTTTGAAGGACGATCGGTTGTCAATATAAGCTTGAGTGGTAGCGTGCGCTTCATTCAACCAGCAGCTGATTCAAATTGCGTTTTCATTGTAACAACGCAATCTGTTTTTCAGTACAATATGAAGACTGCTGAAGAACCGGTCTTGAAACCGGATATCAATTGGAATGATTTTGAGTATCCCCTCGCAATTCATCCTACCCTTGGAGTTATATACTGGGATTTAGATTCTAAATCTATCAAAGCCTCACTCTCAGAAATCATGCAGCTACATTGTATGACGGAGCCACGCATTTTCAGCAATCATTCTGACAATGGTTCGGAGTTTTGGTTTCAAATGAATGATTCGGATTTGATTTTTTTAAATCCAACAGACCTTACTTCTTTAATCATACCTTTTTCGCGGCATCATTTTCCCCAAGTTGATTGGATAGAAATTTGGTTTTCCCAGGAAAACGAGATCAATCTAACGCTTCTTGTTTTGTGGTGCTGCAGGTTGAAACTAATCAAAGTGTTCAAGAAAAAAGAAACAGACCAAAATTTCTCTATGATAGAAGTTCATCAATGGGAAAGTGACGATATTGCCAGTTTCAAAGACATCAAAGCTAGCGAGATAGATCTGAACCATTGGTATCTGCATTTGAAGTTCAGAAAAAGAATACTTAGAAAGAGCAAGGCTGGATTGACAGATTATTCAAACGATTCGCTTGATGGCTTCATAGTTTTCTAATTGCGAAAAACGAAAAAGAGAGAAAGAGAGGTCCAAAAAGAAAACATTTTTTAAAAATAATAACTTAGTTTTTCAAAATCAATATGAAGTTAAAAATTGTTTAGAGTTTTCAGTTGATTAGAATATGTAATTTCGAATTAATTTTTTGGTACTGGTTGTTCAATAGCAAAAGCGGAAAGCTTGCAAACCCCGCATATTTTAGAGATATCTATCAATACTGCTAAGTTAATTCCTGGGTCGCAATACTTTGCCATGGGAAGGAAGTTAATTGGCCTCTTTTCCACTCACCCGTCTTTAATGCAAGGACACTTGGCATGTTGAACAAACTAACTATTGTGAACAGATATTAGAATTCTTTTTCATACTTTTTATCGTAACATGACCCATTTTGTCATAGTAACAAAAAGATTAGTTATGGAATGAGACAAAACTGCTTGTATCAGGGCAATATCTTGAATGTTCTGGCCGCTTTTTAAACTCTATGGAGCAGTAATACTATGCAAAAACTAAATGTATTACAATAAAACACACTTTTTTTTCAAATTTGTAATTATTTTTGTAAAAATCATCACCCTACACGTCATATAAAGTACAAAGTAATAGATTTATCTCCCAAAAACAAATCAATTATCGCAAATAAGCTTCGTTCAACCAATTTGGAACGATTGCTAAGACGGATTAAGTTTTCGTTTTCGAGTTCATAGCGCGAAATAAACCGCGCGTTTATTGTCACAAATTTGTCAAAATGGCAAACTAAACCCCCTTAACTTTACAAAAACTGATCACAGATGAAATAAATGTTTTTTTTTCAGGATGAAGCTCAAGACAACAATACCTTTGGAGTGATATAAAAAAATTCCCTCAAAAATGGCTAGTTAAAAGTCAAAATTTGTCTGAAGAAAAAAAAACCACCCAAACCAGTGCACAAAATATTCCGTTGATTTCGTTACAAAAGTCGTAGCAACAAAACTCATCAAATCAATATGTAGCGCTGATACGATTTCTTGATTGCACAGCTAAACACAAGCCTTGTCAAATACAAAATGATATAATATTTTTTGATTAATGAATCAATTAGACCAATTAGTTGAGCTGAAATTTGTTTTCTAAGCCGGATTAATTCGCAGCTTATGCGACGATGGATTTGAATGAATGATATTGATCAATAATTAAAAATTGCAAGAATCCATTTTTTCATAAACAGATTGGCAGAAAAAAAAAGTTTTTTCTTCAAATAATTTTAAACCTAGGGCAACAATATTTTCGAAACAGATTTTAAAAATCCATTAAAAACTTAAGGTTGAAAAGTGTCTGAATGAAAAATGATCACAAGCATAAATTTTCTGTCACTATCTTCAAAAGGCAGAACAATTATGCCAAAACTACTTATGATTACTAATTTTTCAAGAACAATA
>NC_087065.1:20805367-20959309 GCF_963678635.1 Symsagittifera roscoffensis | reverse complement strand
ACTGCTATCTGCACCGGTGAACGGCCGTAACGTGATGGGATTGGTAGATTTCTCATAGTGACACTACAAGTTTGATTGGGAGTTAGGAAAACTGAACACAAGAATAAGCCATACAAATTAGCTTCAGATAAAAACTAATAAAAAACCCTCTAGATAACACCACATGCCGCTAAGAGCAATCTCACCCTCTAAAATGCACTTGGTTTTGAGCCCTTACACAAGCCTACCCAGTCTCCAAACAACCAAAACCAAGTAACAAAAAAAATGAATTGGGACAACGATAAATTCACAGCAAATTCAGACAAAAAGAATCTAGAGAGGTCATCATTAAGCCCTGAGGAAATGCACGACCTCGATTGCTGGTCCCAGGACGACATATTCCATTAGTAAGCGTATACGACAGTTAGTTCGAAAAAAAGTAAGAATAGTTCAAAATGTTATGAAACTTAGTACACTCCAACAAAAACACAAAACTGAAGATGTAAAAACTTTCACTTATACTTTCGGGACACAATCAAGACTAATTAGGAGCAACGGGTTTGCTATGACCCGAACCTAAACATTTATTGCGACTGTAGACCTAGACAACTCAATGACTTTGAGTTGTACAAATCAGTCCGGCACAATATAAGCTATCGATCGCTTTTTAGATATAGTAAATCTAGAAGAACCAGCCCATCTGATGTTCGAAAAACAATCAATGGGGCGCTTCGCCAAAAATGACTTAACATAGGTAGAGCGTAGGTTAAACGAAGGCATCACATCTGGAATAGATGTTCAACGGGATAAAGGAACCAGCAAAGCCGTCGAGGAAAAGAAGAGTAGAACGCTCGAAAACAATTAAGCGGTGAAAAAATAGCCAGCAAAAACAAAGATCCAGTCAGAGACCATCATCACCCTTATTGATACTGCAAACAAAAGCAAGCCGAAGCTAAGCGGCAGAGGAACTGGTCGAATTCAAAAGAATTTTATTCAAACTTCCCTAGACACCATCCTCGGAGTCTGACGTCAAGAGACTCGAGAGAATTATATTTAGGAGACGAAATCAAGAGAATTCTGTTCAAAGTTCCCATGGCACCATCAACGGATTCTGAAGTCTCGAGATCTTCCTCATCCAAGCGAGAACCTTTTATGAAAAAGCTGGATTTGAAAAAAACTCCACGAACCCCACTAAATTCTCAGCGCAAGCAAGAGCGAGGACCCCAGGAGCAAAATTCGGATCAGGGATGCTTAAAGTTCCTACAAAATTTGAATGCCAGAAGCGCCAAGCGACAAAACCAAACAAAGGGGATCGGAAACCACAAAGACTACAACGAAAAAACTACCTATCGAGGGCGAAGTCATCCATAGAAAAAGTCAAAGAAAATACTTAAAACAACCAGGAGAAAGCAGAGGACAAAGAGACGAGGACAGTCAAAAAGAAAAAGATAACACCGATCGGGGGACAACGACGAAACACATATAAGGAATCAAAGAAATCTAAAGAAAGAGCAGAGAAGTGCGAAGTAAGGGAAACAGGAGCGAAATTTCATAGTAACAAGAACTCTGTTTAAAAACTCATTAAATGTTTGGGAGCATCCGCGGGAGTATTACCAGTCCAGATATGTATCTCCAGTAACTATATAAACTATTTACTTATACTATGTTTTAATAGTCATTTTAAGTTAATGATGTATTTTTATGTTTGGCGTTAAAGGCCATTGTTTAGGTGACATTAATGGCATCAGCGAAATGGTTAACAGCTTTGTCTTGAACGAATGCTAGTTTGTCTAAGATTTAAGCTTACCAAGTGTAGTACAAAACCTCATTCGCAAAATCTTGTTTTAGTGGGTATAGTGAAGATCAGATCCAGTTGGGTACAAGTTGTACCTATTCAAGTTTTTTGGTACCTTAGAAAGATTTTTGAATGACAAATGTGACGACAGTTATGATTAGTAGGACTTTTCTCTGATCAAAATTGTTCTGAATTTTTTGTAATTTACATCGCAATTTTTTTCTCTGCAAGTCTCCAAATAAAATCGCGAAAACGTTGACATAAATTGGCAAGAGTTTAGACATAAAAATGCAAAATTCTTAAAGCAGATCAGCAAAAGTTTGCAAACTTGCAAAGCAAATGACTTAAAAAGTCGTGATTCCGGGACATACAGTTGCAAAAACTTGAACCAGAGGTTGCAGGCATGCAATAAACGGCATTTTTGAAAATCTAGGCAGAATTGTTTTAGGATTTGAAACAAAAGTTTAAAAAACATCATCCAACGTCAAAGTTTTCTTCTTCTGATAAGGAAAACATTCAATTTTATAGAAAAAAAAAGATTTTTTTTTCTTAAATAAAAATTTCCAACAGTTTTTTATTTTCTTTTACTTTCCGTCCAGACTTTCGCGACTTTACTTCCAGACTTTTGCGACCTTATGTTCAATTTTTTGCGATTTGCAGTATTTCACAAGATTAGGTTTAGAATATCGCGACCGAATTTTAGTACTTCCAGATTTTCGTAACCCACGGCGCTGTTTTTGTGAGCTACGGCGCGACGTTTGCAAAACGCGGAGCAATTTTTTCCCCATTCTCCAGACACAAACTCTCGACTCTCGGCATGATTCTGCACATTTTGATAACGGAAATCCAGACCAGACCAATGTTGGTCAAACTGTGTGTGGCGTTGGATGAGTGTTTGTGCCGTTCCAAGTCGCGCCTCTCGATCTTGGTCGCGAACTTTGCGGAAGATCTTTTCGGTCTCGTAGTCTGGAAATGGCTGACTTTGGCTTCTCCGGTTTGGCTGGCGTCTCCTTGTCGGTCGCGAAAATGTCAAAACGGCAAAATTTGGCCGCAAAATTTGGACAAACCGAAGATCGTTTGCGAACATCTGGTCGCGCTGTCTTCACCTTGGTCATGAAAGTCGCAAACCATCTCTTCGGTCGCGAAAGTCTGGAAATGGTAAATTTTTGTCGCACTGGTTGCGCCGCTGCTGTCAGGTCGCGTCGGTAATGACGTTTCCTGAGTCGCGCCAGTCGCGCCGTCTCTTAATTGAACGAAAATTGCGATGGATCTTTCCGATCTCAAAAAACCGGATAATAAATGTTTTTTTCCTAAAATCTGGTAATGTCAAAATTTGACCGCGATAGTTTGGACATAAGCGCAGAGCGTCAACCCGGGTGCTATGCAAAAAAAATGCATTTCATTCTTCAATAAGTGTGATGAAAAAAATATCAGACTGAGTTTCTCAGTGCTCAGACTGAGATATGTTAGTCCATCTCATGTAACCAAACTTTCAGAACTATGTTAGTTTTCTCAGCTAAGAAATTCGACAATCGACGTAATTTGAACATTTTTAATTAAACTCGCAAATATCGCAACAACATTTTTCAAAACTCTTTTGAAAATTTGAAAAAATGTATACATTAATTCCGCTGGGAAAGTTGTTTTAATTTCAAATGCGATGCTAGTCATAAAAATTTAATTGAATCTGTCACAGATTTAGACGGTTTTTTCGGATACGAGTTCTGATTGGGGTCATTAAAACTGCTTTCAATGATATGGTGACTCACAGTGACGACGAGTATTGCCAGTTTAAGTTTCCATTATGTGAGTTCATAGTCCAAATATCCCTGGTATAAACGATTCATGTAGTGAGTGGTGGTAGCCCATGTGTACATTCCATCTGTTGAGCATAAAACATCAATTGCTTTTTAAGTGCGAATTAAACTCTCGTTATCAGCTCCTACTTTTTTTTTAAGTTCAATGAACAAAATTTCCTTTAAAACAAAAATTTTGATGTTATAAACCGTCAGCCAAGCCTCAAAGTTTTCTGGAAGCGCCTTTGGCGCCTATATACCGAAACTTCGAATGAAAAGCGCGCAAATAAAGTTTTTTAATACAAGACCTTAAAAAAGTTTACAAAATTGGCTTTTTGGCCTGTTTCTGCAGAAACTCTCACGCGGATACTCTAGCCCTCACCTTCGGGAAAATTTTCGAGAAAATCCTAGATCAGCCTAGTTTTTCTTATCGTATCTGGAAGATATTGATAATCAGTTGAAAATATTTTAAAAAACCAGTTACTTATAATCTTTGAAATTAATCTACTAGTGAAATTAGGCAAATTCAAAAGTTATCAGCATCTGGCGTAAGTGGCGAATTAATTGGATTTCGAAATATAAAAAATATAATTAAGAAAATACAAAAAAATTACAACGTTTCCACTTGGCAAAATCTTGAAAAACTGAGGAAATTAATTCTAATTTTGTTATACATCATTAAACTAAATTTAAATATTTACTCGTAGTCTGGCTTTCCTGTAGTCGTTGATGCAATCAAATTAGAGTGGTGTCGTTGCGAGTAGCGTTGTCAATAAAATCCATTTCAGATCGAAAGATTGCGCTACATAACGCAATACATAATACTTTTGAAACTCATTTTAAACAGTTTGCCGTTTACGCTAAAATGAAATTTTGATTTTTGCGAAGTTTTTTAATTTAAAATTCGACAATTTTCAACGTCAAAAAATTATTGCAGGGATACAAATTTAATTTTTATGATTGATTTAAATGCCGATTGTCGGGGTATGTTCAAAAATCAAACGATATGAAAATACCCTCCAAAAACGTTTGATGAGGAGTGACTTTTTTCGGGAGCGAAAACAATGTGCTGATTATTTTCGCTCGTAAGCGTTTTCAAAAAAGTGCGGAGCAGGAGAAGCAAAAAATTGCAACAAAAAATTGTATATATATTGAAGAGCAGCTGTAACATTCAGGGTTTCGCGCTGATACTTGCACTCATGTTTAATAAATACAAAAGTTATAATTCAAATTGGTTTTTAGAAAAAAAAGCTTTCCTGTAGTCGTTGATGCAATCAAATTAGAGTGGTGTCGTTGCGAGTAGCGTTGTCAATAAAATCCATTTCAGATTACATTCAATCTAAATTTGTGTAACTATCAGAAAACTTGAGTCAACTTAGGACAATTGATTGACTAGAAAAAACATCAACATAGGAACTGTTCGGTTATTTTTAAAGAATTTCTGCTGCAACCTTTTTTAATGTTTTATGCAAGATTTTGTTCTTTTTCACTGCGTGGCGTCTTTTTAATAATATTTACCTAACTCCGCCTCCGCATAAAAAGATTCCTTAAGCTGACTCCCCATTGAGATTAAGTACAATTCAGGAGAGTTAAAAGTTTGACATAAATAGTTCGAATCTGAATTTTTGCTCCTCAACTAGTCAAAATTACAGATTCAAATTCGTTGATATAATTCAATAGATGGCAGATTCAGTTTCAAAAATGATTAATTTTTAAATTGTTCGAGCAGTATGTATCAACTATTTTACAGCCAACGAAAGCCTTAAATTTGACTTTTTGAACAAATTATTATCTGGCAAAACAAAGTATTAACAAAAACTATCCTAGTAGCATCTAACTTGACTGAAACTGAACTGAGTATTTTTTGCATTTTCAAGTTGAATACATGCACAAAGATTATAATTCTCAACATTGCCACCTATTGTAATATTGCTAATCAGGAATTTCAGAAACATGAAGTTTTCAATACACCAGAACGAAACTGGTGCCTTCAAACACCAATTTTCAACAAATAAAATAACAGAAATTCAAAAAAAATATTTAAAAATTATAAAAAATTTCAACGGTGATACTAGAGCAAACCGAATTCGCGACGCAAAAAGCAGTCCCGGGTATAAATCCTTTCCTTGTTGAGTTCAGGCAAATTTATTTTTCTTAATAGCGCTAGGTAGATGTAAGCTAAGTCATTTCGTCCAATAAGAGTTCATTCTTGTTCTGAACTTTTGCCAACTTAATTAAGAACTGAGCACCCTCTGTAAGAAATAACTCTCCTTGAAAAAAAATCTATGACTAAGAGCAAGCACAGTATATTAAGTATCAGGTGAGCAGTTCAGTTGGTGAAGTAGAAAAAAACTTTATATCTCAATCGAAGGGTTAGTGATCGAGGCTCACCATGGTCCTCGCTTGTTCCGCGAGGGTGAGGCAACATTCCAATAATTGGCATCATTTCATAACAGCGTTGCTTCGTGAAAAACTGATTAGTCATTGGTCCTTTTTCTCGTGTAAGTTTTTTATATGTCGCAAAATAATGCGTAGGGTAGTCTTAAGATGTTTTAAAACCTCTGTCTCATTTAGAAAATGAACGAACATTTTTTGAATTGTGAAAGTTTCCTACTGGCCCTAATAACTAATAAAAGGATGTTTCCTTAAAACTTTAGCTGATTCAGATTAAAATGCCTTGAGGATAGCAGCATAATTTTAAAAACAATGAAAAATTTGAATTGCTTCCTTTTTGGAATTTGTTTACATAAATAGACTGACTAACTGCCAAATCTCCAGGCAAACATTTTGATAGAATTGATTGGTAACTTTTAAAAGAAATTTTACATGCGTTTTTACTGGTAAAAAATGTGAACTTGAGAAGTGATGAGCGCAAAGTTACAAGTGTTATCTAATTGCATATATTTACGGGCTAATATATATATTTTTTTCAATTGCGACTATTTAAAGGTCTGGCTCAAAAACTATTTCAAAATAGTTCCAAAGAATTGATCGAAAGATTGCGCTACATAACGCAAGTTCATTTTCACTTTTGCTTTGGCACAAAAATTTTACCAATTACTTTCAGCAAAAATTGTCAGATGCATATAATTACAGTCCCAACAATCAAGATGTGTCAAAATACCAGCAATCCCGGTATTATATAGGTCTCAAAAATTTTGTGAAAGTCACAGAAGAAACAATTTGCACCTTGTTATTTTCAGACGACTACCGAATCATTTACTCTCTAAGATTTTGTCGGTTTGATAGCAAACAGTTTTTATGGTTGAAATTTTAAGATAGTTTTGATGAAACTAAACAAAATGATCCGGCCGACGTTCTCTCTTAGTTTTTTCTTGTAAAAGATTGAAATGACAATTTTGTTGATGAATTATTGTGTTTGCTTTTTTTCTAAAAAATTTGTCCAATTACACTTCAGATCAATACTCGCATAGAAAAAACTCAGGTAAATTAACAATTATTTGAATCTCAACTAGTTATAGTTTTCCAATCAAGAAAACTAGAGAAAAACAGAAACTTCAATTTGCTTTTCAATTTCTGAAAAATTTTAAAATGAAAAACAATTGACAAGCAATTGAGAAAAAAACAATTAGAGAAATGTCAAAAACTAGTTTTTAAATAATGGAACCCATGAACAAGAGCAATGTTATCGAGGACATTAAAAAGCTCAAAAAGGATATTGAAGCTTTGATGAACATGCAGAGTGTCATCTAAAACAAATACGAACAAAAGGAATCAATGCTCTTGATGAAAAGTTTCAGGCTAACAAATTAGTGACCCAATCAAGTCAGAAAATGAAGAAAATCAACGAACAATTAAAAAAAAACGTGTAGAGAAAACCTCAAAAACTAGTTTTCAAATAACAGAATCCATGGACAAGAGCTATTTTATTGAGGGTAATACGAAGCTCAAAAAGGACCTTGAAGCTTTGATGAATATGCAGAGTGTCTTCCAAAGTAAATACAAACAAAATAAATTAATGCTCTTGATGAAAAAACTCAATCTGAAAAAATACTGACCCAATCAAGGAAACAAATATTTTACCAAGAGAAAAAACAATGAAACTAAACGCTGTTAAAAATCTTTTTAAGTGAAGAATTGAGAAGACCAAGAGTTCCAGTAAGCTAACCAAGACGCAGTGTTATGCTACGCTAGTTCTTCAAATTGCCTTTTCAGAGAGACTAACACTTTAGTTCTCAAAAAATGTGATATTCACTCTTATTTTACAGCAAAAATTGTGAATGCCGAAAAATACCTCGAAAAATAAAGGTGATAAAATTGATGGCCTTAGTCTCTACGTTGGGCTCAATCGGGTGATCAAGGTTATCCAAAGCAGGGACACAACAGGACAACCATTGGATTATATGTCTGCATTGATCCAAAAATTTAAACTACGTAGTTTTGCTTGGCGTAAAATT
The DNA here is from genome assembly GCF_963678635.1 of Symsagittifera roscoffensis. Taxonomy (NCBI): domain Eukaryota; kingdom Metazoa; phylum Xenacoelomorpha; order Acoela; family Convolutidae; genus Symsagittifera; species Symsagittifera roscoffensis. The sequence continues at coordinate 20,951,321 of NC_087065.1, read as the reverse complement.
CCTCAAGTAAAGAACCGATTCCTTGATAAGAAATCAAATATCACAAAAACTAACAAAGTGATTTCAGTTTTATTAAATTTATTTTTAGTTGATCGTCCAGTAAAGACTTATTACGCTTACTTGTTAGTGGAACCAGTTTCTTGATACACTATCTCTGTAAAATATTTAGAACTAACCAATCATGATCCATAACTAACACTTACAATATTTTGTAAGGCTGAAATGTTATTAGTTTCAGCCAAAAGAGAATAAATTAACTTAGCAAAAAGTTGCTCTTCCTCAGAACAGTTATTGATTCCAGGCCTCGCAAATACCAGTATACACCAGATATATTGAGACTAGCAGATATAAGAGTCAGATTAGGATTGGTATTAGACATAGAAATAGCACAAATCTATCCGGCCGAAAATAAATTAGCGTGACGATCAGACGGTTTAACTGATCTGAAATTACTCTATGAGTGAGCTACCCCTGACATAAACTCATTAAGATGACAATTAACTGCAAATGATGTGTCTGAGGATGGAGTTCACCCAAATGATATAGAATTGAAAAAGGTTAATCAAATGAAAATTATTTGAAACATCAATAATTCAAGCAAACCTGAAGCAAAATTGAAACACGAAAAATTCCAAGAAAAGAGCACCACACAGTGACTTTGAGTTTAAATCTTATGTGAATTCTACCTTTTTTTTGACATTGTTGACTTGTTTAAGCTCAATTCACAACTTCAATTAAAATCTTCTGAAAGTATCTAATACCACTCAGCTGTCGTTCTTGAATTTTGGAAACTAGTTCTACTTAATTATTCAATTTTTTGTTTGCATACTAAGTTTGCCAGGAAATATCAAAAAACACACGCACGTTTCAACATTAAAAAAATGTTGACTACTGACGAATTTGTGGAAAACAACCAAAATTGTCAGATCGTTCGGTTTCATTGTCGTAGCTTTCAAACAAATCCAAGGTTTGGCGATATTTTATCCCGAATACGCAAAAAAGTCAATTAGAAAGACATGTGACGCGTCCTTATTAGTAAAATAGGAACTCCTGAAAAAGCTTCTGAGTTTTCAAAACATTTCATTCAATCCCTGTAAAGCCAGCCTTTTTCTATGCTTAAAAGGGAGTCGCATTTTTCTTTTAGTACTAAAAAAGATAGGAAGATCAATTTTTTCCTCAATTTCACTCAATTTTTTAGTCATAAGTGGTCGAAGTCGGACTCACGAAAATAACCAAAGCGTAAAAAGTCTGTCGTGTTATTCAACAGAAGTTTATTTAACATAGCGTATTGAACAGTTAACAGCAAAAGTTAACCGATGGAAATTGTCTTTAAGGACGGGAGTGGAAACAGCCTAAAAAATAAGGAGGGACTTACAGAAGGATTCCAATGAACTGAGGATAGGACAGTATTGCTTTTAGTTGATCACATTCAAGCGTAAGCTGAAAAAGCAAAACCGAAATAACTCATCAAGCAAAATTAAAGTGCAGATTATGTTTGAGCGACATAACAGAAATTTCTTTCGCAGATCAATTCATTAGGGAGTGTCCGACGAAATGAAAATTGTCGAAAAAGTTATGGACAAAGTGCAACCTAGAGGAGCCAATCCTTTCAAATCGAGCAGCACCACTAATACTGGAGAAAAAAATACGAATCCTATAAGTTATCTGTAAAACAATCGAGTGAAAAAGACTAGCACTGTTTCTTCCAAAGTTTGCTATTCCTAGTAATCCTTTTTTAATTCAACCGATTACTGAAACTAGCGATGCCACTGACTCTTTACACTGGCAATTTTGTTTTCTGCTCATCAATTTTCCTTCAGATTTTCTTTTCCATTGGTTCTAGATGAAAACTTTTAAATTCTTACAGGCTCGATACGTTGATGGGGCAGTTTAAATAAAGACAACTAAAAACGGGTCTCACGTTGGCTTCCGGTTCTTTCGAATTTATAATGCAGTCAATTGTGAGCCAAATTTCCTAGGAAAAAGCATTGATTTTATTGAGTGGTATCCTCATATACGGCAAGTTATTTGCTGTTTCGCAAAAACGGAAAAATCATGCAAATGGGAACATTGTTTCAAACAATGGTTTCAAAGCTGATCCCGAAAGAAAAAAAGAGTTGATTTTGAATGTTAAATGCGAGAATTTTTTTACGAAAAGTGATGTGGAAGCGGAATGATTTAGCCAAAAAAAATTGAACTAAAATTGCTAAAGCAAAAACTGTCGTGACTATTTTTACTAAGTTACTGGATTATATCAACAGCTATCTTTTTCGGTTGACCATTGATTTCGGTTGACAAAAGATTGGGCTTATCACGCAGTAGAGAATCAAATAACAGTTGAGGTAATACCAAGTTCTTTGAATTTTGTAATTGGCATAAATATTGGTAGTTGTAACAAGCAATAGCGATTGATTTCCATATAAAGAACTTCCCCTGGTCCTCATCACTGAATCAGATTCTTGGTCGTGACTAAAACGTTTACCTCTATCAGCCAACCGTTTCGTACTGCGAGCAATGTCTCGTACTGCGAGCAATGTCTAAGGAACACACAGGAACCCATAACAAGACTGGTGTGGAAATTGACGATAAAACAAACTCGTCAATTTGTGTTATTTCTTCCGTAACGCCAACTTTTTAGCCTTAATTCTCGTCAGTATCAAATAGGGTACTGTTTTTTTTCTGGACTAACGAACGACAACAAAACCGGTTAAAATTTTATAGGCAAACCAGCGTCAATATGTTGCGGCTGATCATGGTAACACAATGCCTTGCTCGCATCGAACTCCTCAGCCGCAATCGGTGAAACTAATTGACTTCTTTCAAGCCTTTTTGGTCTCAAAGAAAAATATTCTTTATTGAAAGAAAGAAGACCGTGTATGATCGCAACATCCTACTGTGAAACGATTGGTTTGGTCAATTTTCCAGCACAGTAGACGCAAGCTACTTCGAGCAAGGATGGAAAATAAACTTAATCAGAAAAACTGAAGATCGACAAGGCTAAAAAAGCTGTACAACAAATAGTATACGTTAGAAAACTGTGCAACGATGCCTCAAGAAGATTACAAAAATGACAAGTTGACAACTGAGAATCATTAGCTTTTCTCGGACCATTTTCAGTTTGAAGACCGTCTGTAGGTCTTCTGATTCTGACAAGATCGAAAAACTTTAGAGAATGATGGTCAACCTTTGCAGTGAAATGCAGTAGCTCACGCGCGAGTTTTTTATGAGTTGAAATCTTGGCTGAGAGAAAAAACGTAAGCACACAAGCAAATGGAGAATTGCTTCATATTTAGAGTAATAAAATGTCTGCGGAGCTTGTGAGAGTCCTCTGTGTTTGAGGGAAAACTCAAACTAAGATGCAAAAATCACTGCAGAAAAAATTAAGCTTCGAGAAATCACAAGGGAACCACACGGTCCGCCAATGTTTTCGATCAGAAAGTTTCCGAGCCAGATGAACTAGAATTTCTACCGCCTTACGCCAGGATCCTTATTTGTGTACAATAGAAAAAATCCTGACAAATCTGACATCAACGCAATAACCAATTCTAATATTGGTCAAGCAAACACTAATGCTGACCCGGCTAGAGCGAAGATTTTAGAAGAAAACTTTCTGGCAAGAAAATAAGAGAAACAAATCAACTACGCTCCAAAACAAATAGATTGCGCAATCTTCAACCTTCATTCAAAAATTACAACATCGAAAAGGGTACTGCCCACACTTAACCCTGATTTTTTTTTTCAGAGATCGAGGTTGCTGAAGGTTTATTATTGCGTGACACGGCATTAAGTCAGTGCTAGATACAGGCAAAATTGCTCCACGAACATCCTAATCGCCTTCGTATAGATTTGAAAATCACGAATTTTAACATGAACACAACGATTCCTTTGCAAACTAACAAAGATCCAATAAAAGTATATTCTATTTTCGATTGATTCGAACTATCCGAGTTAACTACAGTCGACTAATATGAACTTAAATTTGGCATCAAAACAGTCAGCATCCCCGCCGTTGAAATAGAAAATCTCTATCTTGCTCGAATGAAATCAATCGTTTTTTTTAAATAGTCGTCGGAAAAAAAATCTAGCAAGTAAACTTACACTTTGACTGTAAGCCGTGTTTTCAACCTTGAAGACTTGTACAACGCGGTGAGAGGTGGAACTTTTGTCTGGTCCTTTTTTCATATTAGAAGTAAAAGCGCGAACGCAATAGCGCAGACAAAGTAATAGCGCGAGAAAGTTATGGCACGTTCACTGCCACCGAGATAACGATTTATTCCTTGATGATAAAATTTTTTGTTTCGACTGGAATTTTGGCTTAACCTTGCTTCAACTGGTCTAAAAACTAGGTGTATTTAACTGCTCTAGTTGAACTTACATTTTGTTCAGTGACAGCTGAGAAGATGTTTTTGTGAGGTTTCTTTTTTCGTGCCTGTGCAAGTACTTTACTTGAGTTACAAGAATTGTGCCAATGGAAGCACATTCCAACACGAAGCTCAAACTGCTGACCAAGTTACTAATTACCAGCTTAAAGGAAGATATCCTCGAAGTTCTAACCACTTTGATCTCGAGCACATTCATGTTGACTGATAGTACCACCATGCTCCTATGGGTGAACTCCGATAGTAGGAAACCCACTTTCAAGGAACGCCCGTTTTGCTTGGTCAGCCACTCGGCACTTCAGTGCTCAATTTTCCGGCCACAAAACGGCTTCTCTCAGAGAACAAAAATAAAACCAAAAAGGAAGACGCGAGCAGAAGCCGAAGGCAGAGGCGAGGTGAGTGAGAATGTTTTTGCTTTAAAGACAAGGGTGAGGTAGGTGAGATTTGTTTTCCTTTGCGCACTCTTGAATTTTATCAATCGGGGCCTCCAAATCAATGACAACAGTACGTCTGCTTACTCTATGGCTCAGAAAAAATATAGAAAAAAAACTAATTTGGAAAATTGTGTTGGACTGCTTGAAGTTCTTTAAAAAAAATGTCAAAAACGTGTACAAAAAACTGAAGTTAGTAAGTGAGAAAGTGTCTGAAAATCGATCTTGAAACGTATTTTTCTACTTGTAGCGGCGGTTTTTCGTTCTTTTTAGCTTCAAGATAACATGAGAAACCCATGGAAGGTTTAGAAAAATTGTCCGAGAGACACAAAAAACCTCTTGGTGTTAAAAATGCCCAATCGGTTAAGTTGCCTGATAACCTTGAAAGGACGGGATGGGTGCATGAAATGCTGTCAAAAAGTCCAAAGAGTCCAACTAGAGAATTTAAAGGAAACGCATTTTTGGCTGCGATCGACATTTTCTCTCATAATTGAAGAACCAAAAATCATTGGCTTAAATTGCGGCAAAAGCATATGCCACAAAAGGCAAACCCCAAAGGACAAAACAGTTGAAAAAACAGGTAAAATATCTGAAAGTTAATGAGTTGCTGGCTACACTTTTTCGTAAAGGGGTTGGTTTTTGCCTAAAGAGAAAAAAATTTCAAAACAAAACTGGAATCTTTGCTTAAATCAGCTCAGCTTCTAAAGAATGATGCAATCACCGAGGAGATGATACTTAAAACTGAGAGCGACATTAAACATGAAGATGTGAGTTGAACGAAATAATTCAGATAAGTGATTTTTTGTCTACTAAGAAGAGGTCAACGTTTGGTCTAACGCCTGGTTGTACGATCTAGCTAAAGTACACAAGGATGAGACACCCATACTACCGGTTTATCACTTCCGAGTAGCCCATATGAGAAATTGATTGAATTGCTCACAATTTTTTTGATAATATCGATAGGGCCATCATCGAAACTAACGGTGAAGAGGCAAAAGAAGCAATTGAAAACACATTCTAGAGCAGAGTGAAAATTTTCACTAATGCCCCCCCCCCCCCCCCGAAGAAAGCAATTGAAATTTTCGTACAAAATTTTACCACCAGGAATCAATGAAACAGCTGCAAAGAAGTAGCTTTTTGAATAAGTTCGTCAGCAAGGTATATTTCAAGTGTAATGTATCATGTTTTGTTCAAGTTTATAGTCTAGCAGTGAGAGCTTCCGTTGCGGCGTTGCGGTAAATTTTGCAAATCTTTCGCTGAAAGACTGTGAGTTTGCTTTGAAGCAGAAAACACCGGTGGGGGTGGTGGTGCAGCCAAAGGATGACAAGAGCGGTTTGTGCCTATGTTACAGCAGGAAAAAAGACAGATCAAAGGGGCTTGAATGCGAGAGATGCAGATCCTTGTACCATCGTAAATGTGAAAAAATTCTATAGAATAATCGTGATAGTCTGGTGTTTTGAAAGCTGCTGCCGCGCTAAGGACATTGAGAAAATTTTCTACTGGTGAAGTTGTTCCTCAGGTATGTGGAAGACATTGTTAGAACAATCAGAGCTGAGCCAAGTCGTGTCCTTGATGCCGCAAATTCTCTTCATCCAAGTCCACACTTCAAATAGTGGAAACTAAAACAGAGGGGAGTTTTCCATTCCTAGATTTGTACATAAATGAATCCCAAGATAACAGGATATCCAGCAATTACTATCAAAAATTACCAGACATCGAGAGTATTTTGAACTATAGGAGCAATTACCCACCTCAGTACAAATGTAGTGTCATCTAATGCACTGTACATAGGGTGTTTAGGATTACATCTAGTAAGGAGCCATTAGATAAAGCTAGGGAAACTAACAGGGCGCAGGGGTTGACAAATCAGTACCCTGCAAAATGGTCCGTAAAAAGACAGCAGATGCCCTGTACAAAATCAGTGAGGGTTAGGACAAACCTGTGGCCTGTGAGAAGAGCTGTTTAATCCAATATGCGAATCGCACAAAGGTGATGTTTCAGTTTGGAGGTAACCAAAGCCAATATTTTGCAAAAAATTTTGAAGTTTCACCAGCGTTCAAGTAGTTTTCACTACAAGAAAACTTTATTCATGACTACCAAAAACTTCATGGCTGACGGCGTCAGCTTTTAATGATTATAATACAAGGTTGGTTTATGGACTGTGTTGCATGATCACTAGAATCGTCGACATTTGACCACTAGAATTGAGGAACATAAGAAAACTGATTTACCGGTAGGCCTCCATTTTCAGCAATGCAGATTTACGGGAAATAGCACTGACATTATTTAGGAAATTGTATATAGATTTAACAACCACACAAAGTTATTGACACTAGAGGCAAAAAAAATCAGGAAAAGAAGTCGGGCGTGAACAGGCGCGATGAGTTCAGAAGCAGGAAGTTGAAAATCAAATGGAGTTAATAATTGTAGAGGTTAACTGTGATCGGCCAACTTTCTGAAAAGATTGTTTGAGACTAAGTTTTATAAGAAATCTTGGAAATAACTTGAGGGCGTTTACTTGAATGTCACTTGAGGGCGTTTACTTGAATGTCATTTAAGTTTAGTGTAATTATCATTTTTTTGAGATCATAAATTATCAAAAAACTTTGTTCTACTCATTGAAACTTTGTTACACTCAGGGACGCCGCACGGCAAAGGCGCGGAGAGCGGAGGTGTTGGCGGGGACCTTGAGATTTTGTTGGGGTTGTTTTTTCTATGCTGAGTGCAACATGAGCTTAAGTGCTCGTGGCCTGCAAAGCTGAGACGACCGCAATTTTGCTGCCACCACTCCTTAGATTGGTCCTGAAAAAAAACTCACTTGGAAACCTGTATTAGGTTATTTAAACATTTTAATAATTTTATTAGCAATTTCCTGAGAATTGAATTTCTCAGAAAATGTCTCGATAACGACATTACACCAGATTTTTTAAGGTTTCGCGTGCCTGATAACGGTTTTTTTCGGATCAAGCGGCGCACAGCTTTCAACTGAGACTCTAGAGATCTGAGATAAGCCAAGGCTAATGCGGATAGGACCAAGGCATCGGGTAACCTAGCAGAAGCGAGAGAGGTAGTGAAAAGGGGTACAGATGAGAAGTGGTGGCCTTCGGTAATATTCTTTCTGAACCTGCATGCAAGGTGTAGTGTCAATAACCTGATAAGCCGACACAATAAAAAGCTTGAAAAACTTTCGGAAAGACAGGTTAGACCATTAAAAAACATGGATGAAAGGTCAGTTAGAAATTGGATGAATTGATGTTGCCAATTGGGGGGCATGAAGTCCTAAGTTTTGGACCAAAACATCCGGTACGAGACAAATTTAATGGAATTAACTTCCTTGCGGACATTGATAGTTTTTTGTCTGAACTGAAGTTAAATCGAAAACCCGGAGAAAAATAACATGAGATTGAAGCAGCTGCAAAGATATTTGCTAAGAATATGAAACAGACAAAGGTGTTGAAAGAGCGAGAAAGTATTTGAGGAACAACGGTCTTCTGGCAATGCCGTTTGATAAAAAGTTTGGTTTATCTTTAAGGAAAAAGGAGACATATGAGAAAACTGAAAGATTTATTACAGGCAGAACAATTTAGTGAAAAGAAGAATCTGACAGACAGCGTAATCATAAAACTTGAAAAAGTCATGAACAAATAATTAAACGCCATGAAAAAGAAGGACGAGATTAGCGAAACGCTGTATACTGGGTTGAGATCAGCGTGGCACAGCCGGCTAGGCTGTATGGATTAGCAAAAGTACCGTCCTTTCTTTACCTGGTAGCTCATATGACAACCTAAATAAAACATTGGTAAAGTACTTTGATGAAATTGAGGGGGCAAACATAGAAACGAACACTCAGATAGCCTGGGGGATATTGGAGAAAACTGAATTGGACTCTGATGAGAGTGTAGTCTCCCTTGATGTAAAGAGTTTGTACACTAATGTCCCGCTCAAGGAAGCGGTTGAATTAGCCCTGAGGAGGTTATGTGAGCAGGTCAACCCTCCGGAAACATCTCGCAAGATTATGAAAGAACTACTGAATTTTGCATTGAGTAAGGTACACTTTAAACGCATGGGTTCGTGGTATGTACAAGAATACACTTTAGCAATGGGCGCCTCCCTTGCAGTAATACTGGCCAATTTGTGGCTCAAAGAATACGAACCTGCATTAAAGAAAGAAGTACCAAAATTGACTGTGCTAAAGGAGGGTAACAAGGAGGTCTGCCCTGGATGTCAGAAAAAGGTGACATATCGGACTAAAGGGTAGAATGCGAAGCTTGTTTGAATTGGTACCACTTAGGGTGTGGAAACATATCGGAATCCGGATACGCAGACATCGCTGAAACAGTATGGTATTGCATTACTTGCAAAAAAACTACAGGATGAAGATCGGATTGAGAATAATGTTAAAGTTTTTCTAAGATATGTGGACGACATACTTAGAACTGTCAAGGGCGATCCTGGGATAGTTCTCGAGGCTGTCAATAAGTTGCATCCAAATTTGCAGTTCACCATAGAAGAACTTGATAGAAACGGTAATTTGGCCTTTTTGTTTTTGAATATCAACGTGGACTCAGGAAAAAAGGCCACATGTGGGTGGTACCAAAAACCCACTGATACTGGCACTATTTTAAATTTCAGAGGTTGCGCACCTTTGCAGTACAAAAGAAACTTTATTGAAGGTACGGTTCATAGGGTTTTCAGAAGTACCTCAACATGGGAAAATTTTGACCAGGCATTGAAAAAAAATCGGAAACAATGGATTGAAAATCAATATCCGAAAAATTGGTCGGACATGGTAGTGTTTGAAACTCTTAATAAGATCATTGAGGGAAAAAAAAAATTAGAGGTCAGGGCATCAGAAACGAGAAATAATTATTGGTTTGAAGACTCACCCCCTTTTTACAATGCAATATCAAGTCAAGTCAAGTCAAGTTTTTATGACCATTTGGCAGTGTCTCTTGTGGTCATTTCAAATGTTTTTTTCCTATCTCCTTTCGAATTCGTACATGTCAATTCCAATCGCTTTCCAATGTTTGTCCAGTTTCCACTTGAATTCGTCGATGGTCTTGCTTTGCACTGTTTCCTGTAGCAGATTGTTCCAGACGAGAGGTGCTCTAATCGTGAAGAAATTTTTTCGCATTTCTAGATTTGCTTTACGAACTACTACTTTACATGCGTTACCTCTAGAATCCCTATCGTTCCGCTCGAATAGTCCCTCAGTGGCATTCCTATCATACAAACTATAGCAGATTTTATACATTTCTATCATTGTCCCTCTTTCCTTCTGTATTCAAGCAATGATAGATTCATTTCTTTAAGGCGTTCGTGATAGGATAGCTTTTTCATACCACTAACTAGACGCGTCGCTCTTCTTTGTACGGTGACAGATTAAGTTGGGTGACAGATTAAGTTCGCAAATTCAAGGTGTGGCCGTATCAAGCATTTGTAGATGTTTGAAAATACTTGTTTCGTGACTTTAGTGAAGCTTTTCTTAATTACTGCTATCATGCCGTTTGCTTTATTGGCTTTTTAGTGATGTGTGTTTCGAATGTCAGTTTGTTGTCAAGCCAGATACCGAGGTCTTTTTTGAGTTGCTCTTCTTTAATGTTTTCGCCATTGATTTTATAAATCCTCTCCATATCCAATTTTGTTTTTCCTATTGTCATGTGAACACATTTGTCGATATTAAAGGACAAAATACTTTGGCCTGACCAAGTTTCTAGTGATTGTAAATCTTCATGTATGCGTGTTACATCCGATTTGTCTTCAATTTGACGGTATAATTTCGCATCGTCAGCAAGCAGATATATTTTGACGTTATTTTGTCCGGCATTGTGTTGATGTATATAAAAAACAGTACTGGGCCAAGTAGTGAACCCTGGGGTATCCCACTTTTTACTGGTTGCCATGAGGATCTTGAATCGTTGATTACCACTCTCTGTTCTCGTCCCGAAAGAAAGTCTGTTATCCAGTTCAAGGTTCTTCCAGTTACTCCATATTGTCTAAGAACTCCGATTAGTCTTTTGTGTGGTACCGAATCGAAGGTTTTTTTGAAGTCCAGGTATATCAAGTCGACATTTTCATGTTTGTCCATTGCCCTGGTGAAGTCATCAATTACTTTCAGGAGTTGTAAGTTCAGTGAACGTCCAGATCGAAAACCGTATTGTGCATTTGTTATTAGCCTTTTTCATTGAAATGATCCATTAAGTGCTTTCGAACAAACTTTTCGAATAACTTCAACATATTGATGTTAAACTGATTGGTCTGTAGTTATCTGCCATCTATTTGTCACCTTTTTTAAATATTGCAGAAATGTTAGCCAGCTTCCAGTCTCCGGGTAATTTGTTTGTCTCCCAAGAGGTTTGGAAAATAATCAAAAGTGGTTTGAAGATGAATTCTCGTAATTCAAATAGGACCCTAGGATGAATTCCATCTGGTCCAGGCGACTTTGAAGTGTCTAACCGATTGAGTTCTTCTCGGATGTCATTTATTGTTAGCTCCAGGTTGTCATCAATACTGGCGGTTGGTGGAGGGCTGATCTCCCAGTTACCCGGGGGTTCGTCAGTGAAAACCGATGCAAAGAAGTTTGCGAGCACTTCTGCCTTTTCGTCGTCTGTGTTAGTTAGCATACCATTTGGTTTTATTAAAGCGGGGATTGCTTCTCTTATGGTAGTTTTTTGGCGCACGTAACTCCAGAACTTTTTCGGATTAGTTTTAACTTCTGATGATATTTCTTTTTCACGTGTGAGTGCCTCCGATCGCGTGGCAGATCTAACTTCACTTCGTTTGGTTTTATATTTGGTTAAATTGTCGGTTGTTTGATAATTTTTGAAAATTTTCCAGGCTTTCTTTTTTTCTTTTATCTTCATGCGCACCGCCCTTGCTAGAGGCATTTGGTTGCCACTGCTGCGTATCTTAATTAAAGGCACAAATGTTTCGACTAACTCTTTCATGCAGTTTTTCAGTTTTTCCCATGTGTTTAACTGAACGTTTGGGTCAGCTAGATGGTTTCTCATCCCGTGGTAGTCTCCCTTTTTGTAGTTTCTGCGGTTCTTACATTTCGATTTAATCCTGTTTACTGGCACATCTATCTTGACAAGGACGTGGTCACTTTTTCCGATTGGCGCCCCTAACGTGATGTCTAGATCTTTTAAGACTATATCTGACATCACAACATCAAGCTGTGATGCCTTGTCTCTGCCAGTTAGCCTTGTAGGCTCTTTGATATGTTATGTTAGTAGTGCGTCTTTTATTGCCTCTATAAAGGTGAACTCAGTGCTATTGTCATCTTTTAATGTACTCATGGCCTCCCAATCTATCTGTGGTAGATTTGTGTCTCCCACTATTAGTGTTGAGTCATTTGGCCGTGTTTCGTTCAAATTGGCGATGAATTTTTTTAGTTGGTGGTTATTTTTTTTAGTTGAGTTTGGACTTCTATACAATACACCAAAGTTGATGATGTTCCTGCCAATTTTGATTTTTAAAAACAAGTTTTCACAGAAAGAAGAATTATTTGTGCTCAAGGAGTAGTCAAAGTTTTCATTAATATAAACTAAAATTCCGCGTCCTTGATCAGATGGGTTCATATTTTTTGATTCTATGTTTTAGTATTGGATTTTATGCCATACTGGATTCCACTCTCCGCGAGAGTTTTTCGGTTTGCCTTCCACTAGAGCGATGACATCAGGCTTGCATTTTTCTTGATTCGTTTTCCACGTAATTTCCTGCAGTTTGTCTTGAGTTAATGTGTCTATGTTTGTGTACCAGATAATTAAAGACCGGTTTGAGGATTTTTCTTCATTCTCATTAATTGCAACCCCCTCACAAGGTGCACGTAGTCTCCTTGTTCCTTTTCGTTTAAGTTTTTTGCCTTTGCTATCAATCTTCTGACTTCTTCTCGTTCCTTGAGACTCCTGTCTGGGCCAATCCGCAGGTTTTTGACTTTAAATTCGGCATCTTATAATCTATTCAATTTTTTCATTATCTCGTTTTCATCTTTTTCGTTATCAAAGGATACTAGCAGTGGTCTGTTTGTCTTGGCTTCATCGTTCTTCTTCCCAATTCGGACAAAACTTGTGGCTGTTTTGTTTCCCATTTCGACCGATGCTAGAAATGCTTCTATCAGTTGTTTGTCTTCTACCTTTCTGTTATGTCCATCTCTGTATGTACTCTCAGGTGCTTTGTAAATTATCAAGTTCTTTTTTCTTCTTTTGTCGTCTTCTTCTTCTCTTTTTTGCTCTTCAGATGCTTCCATTATAATTTCTTTTAGTTGCTTGACTTTCGGCTGTTGGGCCTCGTCCCATGGTTTCTGTTCGGTTTGATTCACGGCTCTTGGTCCTGCTACAAACTTGTAGAAGTCGTTCATCATGTGGTTTAGGTTCGCCATTGTTTTGTCCAGATTGCTCCTTAGTGTATCCGGTTCTAGATTCTTGCCAGCTTCAATTAAAAGTTTCACATTCGGTGTGCAGCAACTGCAACACCAGATGACTTCAGGTTGACACATGTAATCGTAGACTTGGTCAGGCATATTTATGCATGTTGTACAAAAGTGTTCATGACATTTATCACACTCCATTACTTTATCATCGATGCTACCATAGGTCTTATTGCACGTTTTACATTGCCAAGCGTCCATTTCAATAACACAATCAGTACCTTTACGTCTAGTTTTTAGTTTTGAAGGCATATTAAGGTTGATTTTATCAGGCCGCTCTTGGACACTTAAGTCTCAAGAAGCTACCTAATGAAATCAACTTCACAAAAATTACTGGGCCGCACTGAGACACTGAAGTCTCAAGAAGCTACCCCGTAATTTCTCCTTCAAAAACACTAAGCCCTAATCTGATTATTACTGGGCCGCTCTAAGACAATTAAGTCCCAAGAAGCTACCCTTGCAATTTCAGAAAAAGCTTACTTTTTAATTTTTGCTGTTCTTTTTCTGCCTTCGCTTCGACGTTGACTGTTTCTTTGACTTCTTCGTAGAAGACTTTGATCGTTTCTTCAGGACTAACTTTTTCAAGTTATTTATACTTCTGTAGACGGTTCTGATAAGTCTCTCTTCAAGGATCAAAGACGGGTGAATTTGCCTCGAATCTCGCAAGATTCTGTTGTTCTTTCTCTTTCCTGTGAATAATAACTTTTTTACTAGAATAATGAGGATGTCCAATGTTCTCAATCTTTTGAGTATGTCTGTGGTGTTGGTTCGTTTTGTGTATACTATTGCTGCGATCCGATGACGCAGTCCGTGGAGATTCGAAAGCAGTAGTTCTACTGAACAAGGTTTCCAACTGTTGCTGGGGGGGGGGGGGGTGCACAGTATTGTTTATCAAGTCGTGCCACAGAATAAGTTTGTCTTAGTTCTTCTGGATCGACTGGTAGTTCTTTTTTGTGGTAGGGTTGATGCTCATTTCTCCTATTGATGTTTGGATGGGGAATATTTTTCGTTGGAAATTTCTACGTGATGCGTCGATGGCCGCACGAAAAGAGCTTGCGCAAACAAAGTGCACCATAAATCTTCACCTGCAACACCTAGAGCAGCAGGACTTTGTATTTTTTCCGTTCAATAAAGCGATTTTAGATTTAGCTCTAGGGCATATATCTGAAAATACACAGTTTGTATACGGGGAAAGGAAATCTATTTAATAAGTTTATCACAACAGTTAGGCTAATATCGAGGCAATCCATCTCAACTGTAGCTGCAAAGGTTCGGCAAATATCCGGGGCACAAATAAATTGTTTCAACATGAAAATTGAAGACATGCTGGCCCTCCTTCAAAATTTCCTTTACTCGTTAACTGAGATCCAACGTGGTGTATAAGCTTACATGTAGTGGATGTAACTCCACCTTTGTCGGCCAGACAGTCCGACATTTAGCCACGAGGGTCGATGAACACCGCAAAGGGGACTCCCCAGTAGGGCAACACTTGTTGGAATGTATTAAGGAGGTAGTCCGTACTGCTGAGCTGAAGTCAGAGATTATAGACTGAACAGCCAACACTCATAAGTTACTCACACTAGAGTCTTTGCATATTTGGAGGGAAAGGCCGAGGATCAAAAAACGCGATGAATTCAGGAGCCGGAAATAAACACTAAAATGATAGTCTATGTATAACATGGCTAAAAGTTAAAAACTGACATGTCAGAATCAAAAATATTCCCAAATCAAAATTTCATAACCATGAAAGAACAAAAAAATTTAAAAGTCCCAGAAATTTACAGAAAAATGTTATTAATGGTTACGTAATTTATTATGTAATTACAGTTGTTTAAACTGGATTGGTCAAAAAGTTTTAGAGCATTTTTAGACATGTTTATCCTGTTTCAGATCTTTGATCGTTCTGTAAAAATTGTGAAAAATTTTAATCTTGATGATGCACAAAATGTGCGAAAACATTTGAATTAACATTTTAAATTTTAAGGAAAACAAACCGTTGACAACAGACGAGTAGTCTCTGATCCTTTTACTGTATACAGTGGAGAAGCAGTATGGAAACAAAAGTTTCAAATCTTTAAATACTTGAAATCAAAGGTAGTACAATATTGTGGAAGAAAATACTAAAATAATGTGGAGTTAAACCAATTAAAAGACCTCGGACTTAGTAATTAAAAATTCGAACTGGACAGAAAATGAAAAAACGTGATCAATCAAAGCTGTAGAGGCGTTATACTCTGTTAAAAGGTATCTCGAAATCAGCAACATATCATAAAAATGGAAAAGCATACAAACATATATGCCCCGATTTTAAGTTATGGCTCAGCTCTATGTAAACAATCTTAAAACTCGAAAATGTGCAAAGGAAAGCAACAATGTGGATTGAAGGCACATATGGATGCAAAGACCGAATGATTCAACTTAAGATCCTACCGCTGTCATTTTATCCTGAACTACACATTCCACTTCTACTGCATAAAATTATAAATGGAAAAACAGAACTGCAGTTGTAAAAATTAATTTCAGTTTAAGAACGTATAAACAAGACATTTGGATTTTGAATCGGATTTTTTTGAACGTGTGTTAACACTGACTAATTTTGTCAACGAGTGTTTGAAATATGACATCATCGACTTAGAAAACATCAAAGACATTCTTACGAGTTTTTACTTGAGAGTTTCCAAAGAAAAATTCCAAAGGAAATCCGTGCTAATGGAGAATTTTATGCAATTGCAGAAACTGTATAAACATTTGAAAACTAAACTTTTGATTTGATCTAAAACCTGAAAGGAAGTTACTTCCTCTAGATATTTCCAAAAATTTTTATTATTATTTTTCTGGGAGCAAGTTTTGTATGCTCAGTGTATGATCATAAAATTTTTGCTTCAGGTATCATGCCATCAGCAGATCCCGCTAGTTTTGTGCAACCAGGAGCAGATTTTACCCGAATTACTCCTATTGATCAGAAAATTAGCGTGACCTTGATAAATGAATACATAAGTAATACAGCTCAATTTTTGTCTGATCTCTTAGCATCGACAGATGCCAAATTGAACGCTATTCAAACGAGAACTGAAAACTGCTCAGCATTAATTTCAATTTTGGATGCAAAACTCGACTCAATTGGTGTCACCAGCGGAGGGGTAAATTCAATGTCTAGTGAAAGAGGTACTACAGCTGAACCCGAAATAGCAGAGGTGCCATTAATGACTGATGAAGCTCCAAATGATGATCTATTGGTCGAAGGCGAAAATGAGGAGCCCCAAGAGGATGTAATTGAAAAACCACAATTCGACCCAGAGTACAAGCGTTATGTGAAGATGCTCAAAGTTGGAATTCATCCTCTGCAGGTGCGAATGAAGCTAATCAACGAGCAAATGGATCCCGACCTTATTGTCAGCAAAGATGGAACTGTATTAATAAATGTACAACAAGTGTACGAGAGTTTGCCTGACCCGCCCCAGGACGATGATTCCGATTAACTTGACGCTTTATTTCAAACATATATGTTTTTATTCATATCATTCATTTGATGTTTAGTTTATACCAAAAAATGTTTATTATCTATGATTTCAATCTTTTCGTTCAATTTAAGTTCAGAGGTGTAGAAATATACCAGCGAAGGTAATTGAGTCTGGGTCAAATGAGTTCAAAGTAATGGAGACATTTGATGGAGTTAGTCTTTTTATATTAGCTGTTTGAAATCATTAATTCTTCTAGTCAAGTTACAAGCTTATCTTATGTTTTGCTCTGAAACGCTAAAATGAAAGTTGTTGCAGATTTTGTTGTTATAATTTCTGTTGAGAAAAACAATTTTTTGATATATATTTTTTGCAATTTTGTTAACTTTTTTTTCATTTGATTTGAATCATGGTCATTCGTTTTTGTATCTCAAGTGATGCGACGGCTTATTACTAAGGCTCAATGACACGAATGACACTGAACTCTCATATAAAGTCTCATGCGATTTTAGTTAAGCAATTATGGCCTTTACTTTTTGTAGCCTTTGACCTAATTCAAATAGCCCCTTTTGGAAACAAAAACGTCGAAACAATTATTAAGAGTCGTTCAGACTCTACTCTTATGTAGGTCGCGATGATTTTTTAAGAAAAAGTCTTAAAATTTGTTCAAATTTAATTTTTGCGGTTTGACTTTTGATTTCTTTGAAGTTCAGTTCATTTCCTTTGTTCAAAGAAAGGGTAACTCTACTATCGAACCGCAAAAGTCTAACTACTACTACTAATGCGTTTATTGTGTGTTTTCGCTTTGTGGCGGGGTTGGACAGCTAGCAATGGTATATCTGGATAGCTTGACCACTTCGAGTATTCAGATTAGGGCATTCGGAAATACATTCAAGCTATTTAATGGAATATAATACGTTCTTCCATGCGATTCGATCAAGGCAGTCTGTGGGTTTGAGGCTTAAATTATTCAGTTTTGTTTCGCACAATTGATACAGCGGTATTTAGGTTTTAGGTCTTTCTGTTGGACACACGGTCTGTTATATTCAAGCTTTTTTTTGGAATGTGATACGTTTTCCCTGCCAACCGATCGAGGCACTGGGTTTGAGGCTCAACATTATTCACGTCCCGTTCAATACAATCCATCTAGCGTTTTTGAAGTCTTCCTGCTGGTCTTTTTACAGAATTAAGCGCGTGGTCAATTCCTCTCGGATGAAGATGGCCAAAATCAAGTAGCCGTGACCGCACATGTAGCTGGTCCAGATCAACAAGACTTGTCATCTCATTGCTTGTTGGTAACTCTGTCTTGTTATTCCGTTAACTCTGTCTTGTGATTTCTTTGAGTGTTTCCTGTTATTATACGCTAAGCTTTCATATTAGCACTCATACGAGAGCTGGATATCGCCTTGGTCTGCGCCCAGGTTGACCGATGATGCACGTATATCACGATGATGCAAGAAATAGCAGAAATCTATGACTGTACAGGTTCTGAAAAGGATTGATCTGTAGAGTAGCATTCTGGTTTGAGAGATAATTCGAAGGATTATTTCATCTTGGACAAACATAATTCGTCAGATCACTGCTTTTTTTATGATCCCATCGATTACAAGAATTGCAGCGTATTGAATTGGCGCCGAATACTTTTAAACAACAAGCGCATGGAAGTTTTCAGGTTTTTTGAAGTATGCTTTTTTGGCTTGAATCAAATGTTTTGTCTTATCCTAGTTAACTTGTAAATCTCGTTTTGCAGAGCCTTATCTCCATGTATATAATTTTTTATTAGACTGGTATTTCGTTTCAGCTGATATTACAAGGCCATCTACACATAGCATATCTCACGGTACCGTGGAGCAATTGTTTCTCGTAGCCTCTTCCATTACTATTATAAATAGCTATGGGCTATGTGCAGATTCTTGATGCACGCCTCTTTTAATTTTGAAGTAGTCGCTGCATCCCTGGGGCAGTCAAACTTTGGTTTTTGACTCGGTGTGCAAATTTATCAGTCTTACCAGATTTTCAGGATATCTGTTGCCTCAGAGCCCATGGGATCAGTTCTCTGGGAACACGGTCGAAAGCTTTTTCCAAGTCAACAAATAAGTGATGCAGGGCTTTTTTTTCGCAAACAGTTGCTTCAATTGTCCTAAAGAAAAATGTTATCAATAGTTGATCTACCACCCATAAAGCTAACTTGTATGTCGTCTATTTCATCAATTTTCTCAGACAGTTTTCTTAATAATTTAAATTATTGATCAAGTTTTCTGAAATTGGTTTAATTTTATCAAAAAGTTGCGAAGACAGTTTAGGGCATCTTTTTATTTTTGGAATTTCGAAAGTTGATGTTTTTCCAAAAATTATGTGTTTTTTTTTCTGTTTATTCTCGTTCTTTAACTCTTTTCCAACTGTCTGTCGGCCATTTTTGAAATTTGAGAAACAGTTATGTATTTTGTTATCGTTTTTTAAGGCCTTTGAATTCTTTAACTCATTTGTTGTGGTGGAAACATTTTGTGCTGCTGACACAGCAAGCTGCTATCTTTGTTAGCTTTGAAATTGATTTTGTTCTTCTGCGTACATCTTTTTAGTGGTTATCCATTCGAAGCTATGGTTGCATTCTGCCTCAATTTTTGCTCTAGTTGCTGTAAAATTTTAAAACTATCTCTTAATGCAATAATGGTGAGTAGAATACCCCAAATATTTCTTCAACGCGCTTCAAATTGTCATAGCAATGAATTTTTTTCCAAAGATTTCATCCAATTTATTGAACTATTTAAACATTGAGTTTCAGAAATAATGTTCGGAGAGATAAATTTCGCGACCTCCCGAGTGCCAGGTGTCTCTGACGACGACTGCAATATAGACATATCATACTCGGATGGTTTGGGAGCCACTTTGAAATCAGTCTCTCATGAGGCTGAGGTTTTCTTGTGTCTAGGACCGGAGCCCAGTGTTTTCTTTCAATGTCTAGCAGAGTCCATCAAATCTACTAGAGAGAGTGATTTGATACATTTGGGTGAAATTGTTCTGCGATTGACTTCTGAGAAATTTTCCGCTGTTTATAACCTTCATATCAATTTCAGTCGCCAGTCAAAACAGTTGTTTATGGTGTCTGAAAAAGAAATCCCGGGAGAAGCAGCTTCTGAATTGGCAATTGATCTGATTGAGTGTTTACAAGGCGTAAAATGTTTCAATATTGTGAAATGTGCTGAGAACCAAAGAGTTGAAGAACCTTTCATTGAGCACTTCTGTTTGGAAGAGGGGGAAATAAAATCTTCACTTTTGAAAAACGACAGAAGTTGTGATATCGATAGTAATTTCATGGAGGGATTATCTGCCGCTTTCTTGACAATTTTTGCCGCGGACTCTGAATGTTCGATTTCAGCCAATGCGTACATCTTGCATAAACCGTCGTTCCTGTTTTGTAAACAGCTTGTTAGTGAGTGTTTACAGAAGTTCGCGAAGAAGAACGATTCAATTTTGTGGTCGAAAACGGTTGATAATTTTTCTGCCAGATATTCGAAACAGTTTGATAACTTGTATTTGTAGTCACTACAAAGTTTTCTGAAATTTAATATGTACCTTGCAATGTTTCAAGAATTAGTTTCTTTTCGATGTCGCTATATCAGCAGGAAAGAAAATCCCTGAGAGCATGGAAGTTCAAAAGACTTAATACCCGAAAATTGTGTTAGCTGATCGTTATTTGAACAAAATACGCGTGAAAATCGGTCTTTTTTTGGGAACATTTGCTTCCTCGTGAATCAGAAAGCCCATGAGCAGTACAATTCAGTCTTTTATATAATTGGATATAGTTTATGATGCTCATAAATGGTTTGCGTAAATATGGCGTTGGTACTGAGTTGCTCAGAAATCGTCATAGCGGATTGTAAAGACGACCGGATAACAAATCCTTTGTCGAGTCTTATTTCAAAATCCTGATGAGGTTGGTGATGAAAATCCTGACAATATTAGTTATGTATGTTTCAGATGGGATGGACCTTGAGTTTGGTGGATTGGTGATTAATCTAGAAAAGTTCATCAGGGTATAAAATCAAGTTTACTGCGTCAGTGGACTGGGCTAATTGTAGATGAGAAGCATGTTTAACAACAAGGGGAAGAACTCCAACACAGTCCCTTCAGACAGTCAAGCCAAGGAGAAGTAAGCACATGGCATGAATAACCGATACATTCGAAGGCGTCTTTATGATGTTCTAATCTACCTTGAATGGAGACAGAAAAATAGAACTGAAGGAGATGCTCTTTGGGATTCGAGTATCTGAGAGAGTTCTGAAGATCATTTCAAAGATCTGTCTATGCTTTTGAAAGTGATATAGGAGGTTCTAGGTAGAATACTTTAAAATATATGGGCTCAGAAGTCAAAGCAAAAGAAACCGCCTTAGTTTTTTAAATGCTTCAGCATACCCGGTTTGATCATTCCGGTTTGACAAAAATTACCCTAGCTTAAAACGTTTTTAAGATTTGTAAGGAATTTAGCTATCTTACAACTTTCTTTTAACTTTTTTTCGAAAAAATACTTTAAAAAAATTGCCAAAAACAATTTGAATGTGTGCATTTCAAACAAAAAAAATTCTCATTTGAGTGGAATTATGCCAAAATCAGTTGTTTAAGAGCTATTCGTATAATGACGATCTAAAATCGTTTGGTGAAACACTAAACCTAACCGAGTAAATTTTCTAATTCTGTATTTTAGACTGGCGTTGTATGTGTACGAGTACCTGCTGCACGTGGGGGCCCAACAAGCTGCACAGACGTTTTTAAGTGAGGTAAGATATCGAGACTACATATAGTAAGTTAAACTAGTAAGTAAACAAAATATAATCTGAAGTGTTTTCTTCGATTTAGATACGATGGGAGAAGAACATAACTCTCGGCGAGCCTCCTGGATTTCTGCATTGCTGGTGGAGGTGAGTCCCACAGGGGAACTAATTACTTTTGTTCGCCCGGGATTTTTTTTGGCCCAGTTGAAAGCCTTAATTTTTCCAGCTATTTGAATTGCTTTTTCGAGCTCTCTTATGCGTGAGTCAGTCGAAGTTTTGCCTGATAGGATAAAATCGTCAATAGCATAATCAGGCATCTATTCAAAATTTCGGCAGAATGCGGCGATGTTGTTTGCTGTTGCACGTGTTGTGTTGATATGGCCCGACCTTATGTTTGAGCCTAGTGAAATTATTCGAACGCTCAGTATCGGTTAAGTTTGCTCCATTCGCTGCAATGACGGTGAAACCAGGCAGAAAAGCCTTCTTTGAACATACTACAAAAATGTGCTTGATTTATAGCGTGTTCTGGGATCTCTACTGTGCAGCTCCTGAGAGAAGAGACTCTTGTGATCACAGCCCAGAAGCCAAAGCATTCCATGATTATGTAAGCAATCTAATTTCATGTCTTCTGTGACAAAGTTTAGCCTTTGCGTGACCTTCGAATTTGTTCAGCAGCACTCCCTCAACCCCGGAAACGGACCACCTCCGCCTAATATGATGCCAATGCCAGGAGGAGCAGGCCCTGACGGTATCCCGGTCACAGGTCCACATCCAATGTTTTACTCATCGCCCCACTTCGGACCTCGGCCATTCGGACCTCGTCCTGCTCCACTTAGAAACATGTCACCTTCTATGGTTAGAAAATCTAAATCGAGAGACTCACTTGTTTTTGGCTCCTTGCTGTCGTAATCTTATGAAAATCTGTGTCTGTCATTTTTGAAGCGTTGTTTCCATAACTTTCAATTTTATGCTATGATAGTGGGTGATGATGTATTTTCCCCCATGTTATAGGTAACCCAACATATGATGGACCCTTCTAGACCGGGTTAGTTGAGAGTTCTTGAGTAGACATTGCTATAATACTTTATGAAATGCACTCATGAGTCAATTGTAAATTTGTTCAGAAATGATTGGACCTCATGGTTCTATCGCGGCCATGTCTCCTCGAATGCCCTCGCCAGTCGCACCAGTAAATTCACGAGGTGGTACCTCTGTCTCCGGAGCTACAACCCCAGTGGCCAACGCAATGCTTAGTCCGCAGTTCATGCGTCCTCCCCCACAGAACATGCCCCCTTCGGCACCACCTTCCGGTGCCTCAGCACCAAATCCTATGGGCGGAGTCAATAGAATGTTAGTAGCCGTAATAGCGGACGAGGCTTAGTGGATTATCAGATTGGATTCACTTCAGATCTAAAACTTTTGCTTTTTAGGTCTCCAAGGCCATGGTCCGTTAATTCGCGCA
Organism: Symsagittifera roscoffensis; assembly: GCF_963678635.1. Lineage (NCBI taxonomy): Eukaryota > Metazoa > Xenacoelomorpha > Acoela > Convolutidae > Symsagittifera > Symsagittifera roscoffensis. The sequence goes on along the minus strand of NC_087065.1, from coordinate 20,928,394 downwards.
TGAGTCCTGGTCCTAACGGAGGTCCCGGAACTCCAGGTAGTATCATGCAACCAAGTCCACAAAGTATGGATGGAAGTGGAGGTCCGAGTTCCCAGAACGGCCCACAGAACGATCCGTTTTCAGTAATGCAGCGAGGTCCTCCACCACCGCCTAGCGGAAACTCTGCATCGGGTGGTGGAAACAGGCCTCCGTCATCGGGTCCTCCTGGTCCTGGATTTTCACTGCCTGGAGCGTCGGCAGGAAGTGCAAATTCTAGTGAACCTATGCAGCAGAGCCAGGCTCCTTCGACCCCACTGCATTCACAAACTTCAGTTTCTTCGGAACCGACATCGGGTCCCGGACCAGGGGTTGGTTTTTAACATCACATTTCCGTAGAACCCAAGTACCAATAATTATGGAAAATTGTTGTTCTTTTCAAAGTAACCTTTTTCTGCAGAATTTGCTGACTTTATGAAAAAATATCATCTGTTATTTTCCCCTTATTTTCCCTCGATTAGTTAAGATGAAACGTTTTTGTTGCTTTGATTGTTTTCGTATTTTAGGATACAATGGAGTCAGCTGCTATCCTAAAAATCAAAGAGAGCATGCAAGAAGAAGCGAAACAGTTTGAGAAACCAGACGAAGGATCCGAATTTTACGGTTGACGAAGATTTAATGGCTTCTAATGAGCACCATCCTAGAGACAAGTCAAGGCGTGGCTTCTTTACATGACTGGTCTTGTGTTTCCGTGTTCTTTTGAGAGGCATCACAGCATTACGGGGTACAAACAACGCAAGTTGGCCGTCGTTATCTATTTTTCTCTGTTTATTGGACATCCCCACTTCAAACTTTTGTATCATTTTTTTTCTTCCAGTGTAATAATTAGTTTTCATTTACTTTTTCTAATAGTTAATTTCAGTCGCCATCAAATGGCTGACTCATTCTTGTTAAAATATCTTCCGATGAAGTGAGTCAATCGGCTTTTAAAAGATGAAACACGATTTTTGTAACGCCATTTTGTTTCTGCTGTGATTTTAACGACATTTGCAGTGTTAGTAGTTAGATTTACGAGTAAGTGTATGATGTACAATAACCAACAGATTTTGATACAATATATTATGAGCTGCTGAAGTTATTTATTTTTTGCTCTTTGGCAATATTTCATTTCTCCTTATCATTTTTTTGTGATTTTATTGTCGTAAAATAAAATTTTAATATTTTGCAAATTTAAAATATTGTCAATAAAATTTTTGAAACAACCTCCGTTTCAGGCAAGCTTCAGAAAATTGTTATGAGATTTTATAATCATTAGTTTTGTTAAATATTTGAGGTCATGAATGTTGTGTATAATTTTGATTGCACTCCGGCAACTAGACTTTTTGCCGTAAGGATCTGGTTTAGATTTCTGAGAAAGTGGTTACTGCAAGAAGTCGCGACATGCTCAGTTTTATGAAAATTAAAGTTATTTACAGCCTATAGTTTATCGTGCTATGTATATGATTTGGAATTTGACATGATCTGAAACATTTTGAATCAAGCCTATTGAAAAAAATGTCGGATTTCTATTTCGGTTTTGTCGATTTCGTCTCAATTTTTGTCCTGGCTTCCTATTTATATATTTTTTTGAAATACAAGATATTATTTTCTATAGAGTAATTTTTTCATCGTATGATTACTCGCTTACTAATTTTCGTTCCGAGTTTCAAAGAAAGGATGGAAAGTTTGTGCTCAATATTTTTATCAGTTAAATATTGAGTGCCTTAATCTTTTTGACAAATAACAACTATAATAGCTGTATGTTGGCTTAATTTCCAAAACATGGATTTTTAATCTGTCTTCAGCAGTTTTTACTATAATAGAAAAAGTTGTGCTGTAATGTAAAAATTTACCAACTCTAATTTTGAGTTTTTTCGATGAATGGTTTCGACTTATTCTATCACCGTAGTTACCTCATATTGCATAGTTTTGAAAGAAAATAGTTTTCTTACGCTTTTATGAATTTCAGAAGGGATGAGGCGTAAAACAATGATTTTCAATGATGCTCATTGTTTTGGCTACAATTTTTTTCGGCTGATCGAATTCAATTTAAGTTAAATCGGTAAATGATCCTGAATGCTTACCTACCGCTGGTGCTGCTTCTTGGTTTATCATGAAATGGCGATCAGCTTAGTGTAATGGCGATCAGCTTAGGCGATCATCTTTGTGTATTATTACGGACCCTCTTTTTTTTTTCTAAACTAGCTGTCAAATAAAAGTGTTCATTAAAAGCGTTATTTATGGAAATTTCACTGTAGCTTTGGAAATTGCATAGCATTTGTTCTCTGCTTTATTTTTGGCTAGTGTTTGCTGCCTAGTAAGCTTCTGTCGCTGAGTACTTATTGTGTGATTCTCTTAATCTCAATGTCGCAGGTTTGAATTTCAGAGGTAGCCGCATTTTTTTTTTACTTGAGGCTTATTTCTAATTTTTATTATTGCACTTAATAGAGCTGCTTTTTGTCGTGTTCTCGCAAGTGTGCGAAGCGAAGCTTCGTTTTTGCGTCAAATTTGATATCTTTCTTCATAAAGAGGGGTTTTTTTTTCAAATTAGTGTAGTTTTTAGTGCGTGTTCTGTCGAGAGAACTATCAAAACGCTTAGAAACTTAATGATAAGCAAAAGTATTGCAATCGGGTACTAGGCTTTTTCCCGTAAATACCTTTGATGAATTCAATATTCTGTGCGTCATCTGCTCACATGGTCTTGAAGTAACGAATAGCCTGGTAAAACAAAGGTCCTAGGTGCGATTCTGACAGGGCCTGTTTTTTTTCAAACAAGAAATAGTTTGTTTCAAAGAAAATTCTTGGTTTATTATTATCTGCTTATGTTTTGTCGGCTTAGTTGCCATATTGTAGAATTGATTTTTTAAAAAGTCTTAAGTGTGCTGATTTACCTCTGCTGTTTGCACTTTTACGAAACTTGACTTCATAGATTTTCTTTTTTAAGACTAATGAACGTAATTGATTTTTTTTGTTTTTTTTTAAAAAATTTTTCAGGCTCAAATTTTATTTTTCGCCGTTTGACGTGATCTCTTTTTAAGAACGGTGCATTTCCATTGTTAAAAGGAAGGCATTCACCGCTATCTAACAGCAAAAGTGTAAAAGTCACGAAAAACGTGATCGACTTCAAATTTCGAAAATGGAAATTAATTATCAGATTTCCCAGCGAAATAAAAGTTTACCTATTGATCCAGTTTTCTCAAATTGGGTTAATTTTAACAAAAATGTGTCCATCATAAATTGTTCTACAAATTCAAAGAGTTTTAAGGCCTTCTGTTTTTGTCTTCGACATTCAAAAGTGAAAGTTTTTGAAAAAACAAGTCTGCCTTTTTTTCGGTTTCCTTGCGTTCATTACTGTGTTCCAACTGTCCAAAACTTTATTCTGCCCTAATGATTTCGGTCTATTTTTTATCCGCTAAGTGACTTAATTTCGAGTCGTTCAACCGAAAAATGCTAAAAATCTTAAAAGAATTATAGTTCAAGTTTTTCATGACAACAATTTTTTCCGGCTTTTTCGATTTTTTTCTTCCTTTTTTCAGCTTGGTAGGTTTCGGCCTACATTAGATCGGATAAGTGCCCTCATATTGCGTCTTTCGATGAGCGAAAAAAGTTTGTTTGTGCGTGTCTGTGTTTTGAGGGTGAGGGTGGTTTAATAACTTCTTATTAGTCTTAAATTTTTTGATTTTTTTTTGGCTTAAAGGATTTCTGACAAGGCAATTTTGGCTTTGTTACCGCTGGGTACATTGTTTTCCTACGCTTATTTTACATTCTATTGTCTTGGCATGTTTTGTTTCAAAACTAGCTGAATTCATTTTGATAGATCTAGTTTTTTCGACCTTTTCGAATATTTTCTTCCATTTTTTTCGCTAGTGGTGCAAAACTCAGCTTGGCATCTGTGTGTAGATGTTGTTTATCATTATTTTTTTTCGGCTTAACGTTTTTCCAGTAAATAACGTCTTATAAATCATTAAGAAATTGATCTTTCCTTGTTTTCAACTCATAGCAACTTCCAGACACATTCTCACTTGTTCTAGATTTGTAACACAGTTGCCTTTGCTCCCTGAGGATTGGGATTCGAATTCATGGTCGGATCTTTCTCAGTATGTAATCTAGGTTAGGAAATTGGAATATGTTTCTCTGGGTAAAAATTGAGTTGTCGGACTAGCGGTTGTCTGTGCATTTTTTGCCGGATTGAAATACAAAGCCTGGATTTTCTTTCTGATTTAAATAGGTTTTACTACAATTGACAGTCTTTGTTCTGTGTTGGTTTAAGAATTCGGTTTTTGAATGAGTTTTACAGTTTATTTTTTATCACAACAGTTTCTGATGGCTTTGTTTTGTTTTCTGCTCAAGGGCGTCTTTCATATATTGTCGGCTTAAGGGCTCGGTAAATTTCAAAAGTTTTTATACTGCTGGTGGCTATTTTGCTAATGTGTTTCTGAAATTGAATTTTTTCGACATTGTTATTTCCATCTCATCTTTTATTCTGCAGCCTGTAATGCTACGCCTGAATTGTATCGCAAGTCAAGCAAAACGAAGCAAAATCCGCTCTCGACTCACGAAAGTTCAAGTGACGTGATAAAAAAAGCGATTGACTTCAAGTTTTAAAACTCTGACTTTTGTTTTCAGAATTCCCAGCGGAATAAGAGAAATATCAATTGATCCAGTCGAAATATCAATCATGAAAGTTTCATGAAATTAATAGAGCTTTTAGATGATATAAGAAATGAAATGAACACAGTTTCAGTAAGTTGTATCAATTGATATTCTTTTCGGCTCTTTTTCCCCCACCTGCAAAAATTTAATAGTGAAGTTTTGTTCACATTATTGAAATATTACAAAAATTGGCATGCGAACTAATTAGGCCAAGACAAACATATTTGGTCGTCATGTTTAACCTTGTAAAATCCCGCGTTACACCATAAAATTGATGCTTATAAGAGGTGGGGGGGGGGGGGGGGGGGATAAAGAGCCCTCTTTTCAGTCCGCTGTGAGTTTTGAAATTTAACATCAATTTTTTATCTAGACTTCACTCACTTTTTTTCACGCCACTTGAAACTCAGTTAATCAAGTGGTTTTGTCTTTCTTTTAGCAAATAAATTTACTAGAAATCAAAAGTCAAACCACAAAGAATTAAACTAACATGAATAAGTTTTTTTATTAAGAAACTTAAATAATCAGACATGACCTGTTCAAGTGTATTTAAAAAATCTATTTGTAAACATAATTTACATACCTTTATTTTGAAACTCGAAACTTTAAATATTTATCCAAAAGAGTCAACCATTCACTCTTTTCCACTCTCCCCGCATTTCATTCCTTCATTTTTTTTAGTTGTCTAAGTGTTATTATGACTGATTGCATGATGTTACGATGTACGGTATGACGAAAAAATGAGTTCACAATAATTAAGTTGTTCATCATGCAAAATTTCACTGCATTGTGACAATGTTGAAATAGTTTTTCAAAACTGAAATTCAAAGGTAGGGGGAGTGCAAGAAAGCCCAATAAATTCTTGTTCATTGATGCTTTTGCTGCTGTCCTTTGGTTGTTTGTTTCAGAATTTGTTTTCGTTTTTTAGTCGATTTCGTTTATTTTCGTATCGTTCATTTCGTATAAGCAAAATTGAATTGCCTGTGATTATTTAATTAGTTTTATCTGATAAAGCTTCGTGACAGTCGAAACATTAAATAATTAATTGTAGTTAAATTTAAGGGATTTTTTGTTCGGACCATTTAAAAAATGAGGAGACATTTTGTATTCGGGCGTTTTTTTGTTTCCTCCATTTAACAAATGTGGAGGAAGCTTGTATTCGGGTGTGTTTTAGCTTTTTTCCTTGTTGTTTTTCGCAAAATCAGGTACCACGAATAATAATCGGAATGAGTCGAGTGGTCTATCAAATTGGAGCCCTTTTAGTCGTGATTTGAAATTGTGTATTCAGTGTTGAGATAAACTGGTTTAAAATTGTTGATTTTCGTTTCAATTTCGAGCGAATAAAGCGAAAGAGCAGGCTTAGAACAGCTTATTTATGCTTAATTTAAGCCCTGTTAATTTAGTTTTAAGCCAATAAAATTAGTTGTTAGCGCTTTTTTGGGAACCTTAACATTTTCTGCAAAAACATTTGGCAAAAAAAATCAGCTATCACAAATAATTGGAGTGAGTTGAGTGATATATCATATGAAAGCCCTTTGAGTCGTAATTCGATTGACATAAAAAAATGTCCATCAAATTTTCCCAGTGTCGTGAAAAAACTATTTGAATTTTTCTTTTCGTATAATTTCGAGCTAGCAGGATTTACAATAGCTGATTTTATTAGCTTAAAAGCTTACAATACCCTGATTTAAGCCGTAAAGTCTTAGTTTTACTCGAGTATTTTGCTGTATTTTTTTTAGACGGGTCGGAAAATGCTGTACCACTTGCACAGTAACCGGCTATCTTTGTTTTTATTTGTAGCCGAGTATTTTCTAAACGAATTTCAGGTTTTTCCTTCCATTTTTTGCGTTTAGTAATTGTATAGTTGAACCCAAAAAAATTCAGTTTTAAAAAGCTCAAGAATTTAGGAAGTTTTTTGTTTTATGAAATTTATGGCATTTAAGCAGATTTTTTATAAAGTTTTATAGATTTTTCTTTTCCATTTTGGCATGTTTTTTTTATCTCGCAAGTAATGCGAAGCTTGGCGTCGCCTGTTGAGAGCCTTTGTTTTTAGGAAGAATAAAGTTATAGGTGGCTGTTTTGATACACCCCAGCCGTGTGAATTTATCAAATTTTGATTTCCAAGTTTTGTTAATGAATTTTTCGCATGTCTGAACGTCCTTCTCCCCACAATCTTTTTGGTATAAGATCAATTTTAAAACATAATTCAAATCCAAAATTGATTGTTTAGTAGGTTAGTTTTTGTTTTGGTTAATACTTTGTTCTCGGCTTTTTTTTTGATATTGAATAGAATCTAATTGAGAATGAGTTTAGGGCTGATTATGCATGTTTTGTGTAAATATCTGATATAGATAAAGAGTTTGGTCATTGTTTAGATAAAGGACCTCTAGATTACGGCGATTTATCGACACGGGAAATGACTAACATACGAGCTGATGGGCTCTTCACGCTGAATCGGTATTGTGAACTGGTTAAGGTTTATAAGCATTTTTTTATGTTTCGGGTAGTACAAATCATGGTGGGCCCTAAGTTTTCCGTTGAGAGGCGGAAACTTAGTTACTTCGCCAACGCTCCCTCGTTAAAAACTGGAGAGATCTGACTTAAAGAACCATATGGATCTAGCGCCAAAAAGATTATCTTCGGTCAAACAATCTTATGCGATGATTTCATTAGCTTAGTTGCATGTGATGCTTGATTCTAGGAATCTTCTTTTGATATTATTGTTGCGGCTATGAACCCCTACTTTGACATATTGTTAACGCTCTTGTCAAGGGAGGTTAACTTGCAAGATCACCTCCCATGATCGACTAGGGCGGGGTGTGTTTGGTGACGTGAAAAGATAAAGCGGTTTATCGACAAGGGATTTGAAAAGTGAAAGCAGATTTTGTTGGTTCAAGAATTGAGGGGAAGATTGTTTGAACTTGCCTGCCTGTTTTGTTTGGTTCGATGGTTTGCGTGATAACATATTTGTGAATTCGTGCAAACCTGGTTTTTGGCCTGACTGCAAAAATTTTGAAATTATGTAGTACTGTTTCAATAAGAACATAAAGTAACAAACGTAGTAACAATAAGAACATACAAAGTTAAGGTCTTGGTTTCTGGTCAAGGACATGAAACGTACGATATGTGGCTAAATTTTCAGCCATAGTCTTTTTTTATCATTTTCAGTTTCGAACCATAGTTTTGGTAATAGTTTTCGGAAAGGCTTCTGAATGATTAGTTCGTTTCTGTTTTAAAAATTAACAATATTCTTTTTTTGTGATTTTAAAAAAATTTGTGGTCTTGAAAGTTCCCAATTTGGACAAATTGTGTTGCTTTTCTGTTTGTGAAGTGGAAAATTAATCAGTATCCAAAAATCATTCAATCCCTCCATTCAATTCCACGTGTTTGGGGTTAAATCTTTCTTTTGCTTCGTTTGATGATTCAAAGTCGACAATCTGTCCTCATGGCCGCGCTGCCTCAACTCGACCTTCAATTTAATGTAACTTAGAATAATTTTCAGAAGATAATTTTGGCGGAGTTTTGGCTTGTATCAAAAATCAAATCAATCTGTTCGTGCCAAGGCAAAGAATTGATTGTTCCAACTTCAATTCGAAAATTGATTGTCGAAAATTCCACGGCAATAATCGTTTAGGGGCGGATCTAGGATTTTTTGAGGGGGGGGGGGGTAAAAGCTATCTTCAAAGACAGCAAAGACTATAATTTCTCATCTTTCTTAAGAAAATATAGGAAAAATTACACCTGAAGAAAGCTTCAGTATTAAGCATTACCAAACGTAAAATCGCTACTATCAATAAATGCGAGACACTTTTAATGCACTTAAATTGCTCTGATTCTAACATTAAATAGATATTCAACAGAAGCCCGCAGGGGCATGGTGTTCATCCTTAGTTATTTCAGATTTCGAAATGTCACGAAGCAATGCAATACGGACAGATTTGAAGGTTTGTATTTGGCTAAAACAGAGCTGATCTAGTTAAAATTCTCCAGTATGATACCAGCCCTCTCACCAAGAATGATGTTATGGTCACACATGGCCTCTCTATGAACATAGTAACGAATATCCCAATTTTAATACTAGAAACTTATAACTAGATCTGACTCGGCCGTTTTGTTCGCGTGTTGGTAGTTATTCGTTCTAATGATATTTAACTTGCTGACAGGAAACTAATGTGCCAACGAAAGCTAAAAGATCATTGCGCAAGTTTTTTTTATAAAAGCGAACCGAAGTGTTAAATGCTGTGATATCACCAGGGCGGATCTAGGATTTGCTCGGGGGGGGGGGGGGGAGGATTTTCTAAAAAAAAGTTTTGTCTACCTTTTTTCCACTGAAAAAAAAACAGGCCAAAAAAGGCGTTTTTAGCCTCTTTTTGGAAAAAAAATTGACCAAAAAATCTCGGTTTTTCGGCGCGCACTCCCCCCTCAAAATTAGTATACATTGGCTCCAAAGGCGCTGTTAGAAAATTTTTAGGGTCCGTTGCCAAATATGGATATCTCAAAATAGTCAGCCAACGCTTCCCCCCCCCCCCCCCAAATGCGCCCCCTGGATATCACTAAAAATTATAAGATAATGATACTTACGTGTTTGGTTTCAGGTAGAGTTACGGTTTATTTTTTTTTACTAATGCTCGCAAGTGAGCACGAAAAAGGGTTTTGTTGTTGGTTTCAGGCTATCGTAGACAACTTTAGAGTGAGTGAGTTAGTTACAGTGTGTACAGTAGCTGGGGTGTCGAGGAATGGGAAGAAGACAGAGTTACTCTCCCGCATCTACAATTTAATCAGAGACCCAGTGCCCACTCATGTGGAGAAGAAGATCATGGAGCTATACAAGATATGGTCAGTATTGTGAGGCGACCATTGGTAGCTTTTTAAAACGCGACATTTCGTCGCATAGAAACTAACCACGATAAAGATACCTTAAGCAGCGTTCGATACGCAACGTTTCACGTAGGTACTAACTAATGAACCCTTATTAAATTTGTCGAATTGTTGCTCTACCTGCCAGTATGATTAAATCAACCCTTAAATTTACTGCCTATGTTATCGATGGTAATCATCAGACTGATAGTAAGACATCAATAATAACTATAAAAATATTTCCGTTTGTTATTTGCCAAACCGTTTGAATCTGGTTATCATCAACAGTGATGCCACAGTGATATGGATTCCCATGGATTAATAAGGTGTGTTTACTTTGATTCGTAAAGGTGTGTGTTATCGAATAAGGTACAAGACAAAACTTTTTTTTCCTGTAAAAAACTTACAATAAACACTTTCGGTACAGTCTATCAGAATAACTCCTTTGGTTTTTTGAGCTTCTTTTTTAGCTTCTCTAATCTCGTTGCGAGTTTGCTGAAAGAGTTTTTAAAATGTCACTATTGCTTAATTTTTGTGATAAAGTTGTATAATATCGAAATTGTATATGATCTGATATATCAATTCTTGGATAAGGCAAGCGCTATAACCGAAATCTACAATCTAGTGGTGTTTCTTCAATCTACATCTTTCTAGGGCGTTTCTTGCAAATAGTCGCATTTATCGCTACAAAAATTGGAATTGTTTCGCTACAAACCCTCATTTGCATTTAAAGGCTGCCTCAACTTCAGTTGAGACTGGGAAGAAGCAAAATCTGACCCGAAAGAGTGGTATTCTGATAGTTGTTATTGAGGCGTGATTGAAAACAAAAGAAAGACTGATTAAATAGCTGAAACCTGCAATGTGGCAACTGTCGACTATGTAATATTAGATCTCTACAAAGAACTTCTCGATGGTTTTGAGTATTGTTTTCTCATTTAGAGTTGACTTCAAACCAAAATATAAAAGATATATAAGGACCACCAATTTGAATGTCAGGAAAAAGGATGGATGATTTCATCTTATTTTAAACCGTTTACAAAAGCTTATTTATGATTAATTTTAGTTTTACTCGTGTAAAATTAGTTTTTGGAGATACTGAAAGCCATTTTGGGAATCAAAAACTTGAAAATTCAGTGTAGAACTAAACTTGCACAGTAACCGGCTATCCTTGTTTCATTTATGTATTATCTCTCGTTTCGACTTTTTTTCTGGTGATTTCAATATTCATTATGACGGTCTTTATAAACAGATGGTGGTGTGTTTTCCAACTCATTTTCGTTTTACATGGACTTGATCGAATTTCGTGTTCAGCAGCTAAACGATGTATCAACGATGTTTTCACTGATAATAAAAATCTGTGATCACTTTTCTGTAATGTGCTCTACAGTCGAGGAGGTAGTAATGTCTTTCTTTTTTGCTTTTTGGAGACAAAATGCAACGATTGGCTTCGAGGGACTTGGAAGAGAGTTGAAGTTATCTTTCAATTCTTAGTCTTCAGAATCCGCCTTTGCAAAGCAATGAAAGCACTATGTTCTTGCATTGTCCCATAGCGAAAACTGTTCGTAAAGAAAAGATTTTAGTTCGGTGATGAAAGTGGCTCAGAGGCGTCTAACAAAAGCAGAGTGGCAGGTGAAAATTGGTCGCTTAACAGACCTTGTACAAGAATTTTGTGCTTCTAGAGCTCCCTGCAAGAAAACGCTCTTTGGTTCTGCAAAGTTTGTCCATTAGTGATTCCAATTTGTTGATTCCAAAAAATAATTTTCATTAAATGCCGTCGAATGTGTGTCTGGACGTGTTTTCCAGAAATAAAACATCATTCCAGACCACGTTTTGGTTTGTTTTAATTGTGGTTGCTTCGAAAATTTTTCTGTTTTCTCTGGACTTAGTGGCTCTCCTTTTCCTTCCTGTCTGGTAGCTTGCAATGCTATTTTTGTGGAAACCCAAGTGATGAGAAGCTTCGCTTCGCCTCTGTGCTTAAGATTATGGTCGGAACATTCTGTGCTACTTGCACAGTAACCGGCTATCCTTTGATTTATGTTTTTAGCCGACTATTTTCATCACGAATTTTTTTCGTTTCATTTTTCTCGGATAATGAAATTTTAATTATGCAATCAAGGTTTGGTTTCGGTTGTGTGCTAATTTTTTTTTCCCGCGGAAACTCAGGTATCACAAAAAAGGCTCATCTGCAATTTAGAGCCCGGGTAATGATCACGTGTTGGGTCAGCATCTGTTAATTTTGAGTCTAGGTAATCATAAGGAGCAGCAGCCTGCTGCAAAATCTATGCAGATATGTCGAACAAGATGATGCCGTACTTAGTTTGATCCAGCTCTAGCTTTTCGTTGAAATTACAATAGACGACATGCTATGCATGCGACTGCTTATGCATGCGAATGCTTATTCGTCTGGCACGATAAGGTCAGAGTTCCTACTTTCCCTGGTGACTGAAACACCTGCTTGAGGCAACCAAAAATACCAGCAGTGCACTTTAAGCCCTTTTCTTGAACTACCACGGTCGGTGGACCACATCCACAGGTGGCACCAACTCTTTAAAAAATCACCTGATAATGAAGGCAGTGTTAGCCTCGAAAAATTAGGTAAATAGTGGTTTACACAGCGAGTTGCAAGCTTGAAATTACATGTGGCTCTTCCCCTTGTTCAATGATACGCGAGAAATCTTCACAGCTGCCCTGAGAGTATCACAAAGCATCAATGCTAGTTCTTGCTCAGCATCAATGCTATCCTCGCCGAGACGAACTGTTCTGTTGAGCGTTTTTTCTAGCATGAAAAATCCTAAAAACCTGCCTCCGTTCCATTATGAAAGAGAATCGACTCTCAATTTGGCGCTAATTTACTTTCACAGTAGAAACTAAAAAATACAAAGTTATTGACTGATTTGTGTCGCTAAAATTCAAGATTCAATTTAGGTTAATTTCGTTTTTGTTATGATAAATATTTCAATGTTTTTGCCAGTTTTTGTTTCAATCCGCCCCTCGTAATGTCGGTTTCTGCATTGTCGTTTAAATACAGTATGAGAATTTTTAAAATCTTGCTTATAAAACGAACGTAGGTTAGCCAATTGATGATAAGATGACAGGTTTTCAGGAACTTTGTTAGTTTTTATCAATTAAAGAATCAACAAGGCTTCTTTAGAATTTTGGCCATTCATTGTAATAGTATACCGAAAATTTTGGGGTTTTCGTCTTTTTAGAATATAGCTTCTTGCTACTAAATGATTAAAAAAATTGCGAGTTTAGACTAAAAAAAAATAGGCAAATTAAACACTGTTTAATTTTCAATACCTGTGTGTCTTTATGTCTTGTGAATGAAGCTCGGATTGTGTAAATTGTTTCACTGTTTTTCGCTTAGTTTAATTTGAGGTTTTTTGTTGAGTTGCGTTACGACTTCTTTTATTTGTTTTCTTTTTTGGGGTTTGTACCCTTTTACAAGTTTTCAAATTTCTCTCAAGTTGTACCGAGAGATCACGTCTATCAATTCAGTGTGGTAGAAGCTGAAGAATCATGCTGTTGGTGAAGAGCATTTTTCTCAGTTTCGTTATGGGATAAAGCATATTAATCAAGATTTTAAAAACGATTCTGAGGTTTTACTTGAAAGTTTTTGTCAGACCTGAAATGTTGAGCTGAAATAATCGACAGTAAGAATGACTGCGTTTTCGAGGAAACCTTTGATTTTGCATTTGATATGTCAAGCTAGTAGTATGATTTAATGTCAGTATATCTTTTGCGCCCAATATTTGACTTGGCAGCAGCTAATGATTGTTTTATTTGGTTTCTTATTGCTCTGTCTGAATTGAATTACAACTACGATGTATTCATATTTTAGTTATGCGAACCGACAAACAAGGTCAGTATTTGATACAGGGATGTATTAGTGTTCTTTTCTTCAGTATTTATTCTGTCCAAAAATTATTCTCCATCCTGATTTTTTTCGCTTTTTGTGCTGATTGTTTGTGATTTTTTGTGGTTGTTTTAAAGTGCTAAATCAAGCCAAAAAACCCTTATTAAAAGTCAATGAACGATGTGAAGACACTTTTATTAGGTCGGTTGTTTTCAGGAAGTGCTTAAATTTGTTCACGCTCGAGTTTTTTCCCGGATTGACTTAAATTTTTTTGTAAGTTCAAGACAAATTCTTTTGCTGGACGGAGACTAATTGCCGCACTCCAATTACGAAAGTTCAAATGGCGTTAAAGCGTGAATTACTTTTCGTTTCATAAAAAAAAAATTCCAATTTTTTGAATTCCTAGCAGAATAAATAATTTGCCTATGGATCTAGTTTTTTCAATATGGATTAACTTTTGCAAAAAAGTGTCAATCATGGAAGGTTCTGACAGTTGAAAGGTCTTTTATGTGATATATCTTTTGAAACTGGGGAGATGAGTCATTTTGCTGTGGTCTCCTTGAGTTTATTGGCACTTTTCCATTTGTCTGTTGGCTATGTCTTATATGGTTTAGCTTCCCGAATCATCCGATGCCTGCTCCGCCCTCTCGACCAGAGAACAACAGAAATGCGCACAATTTAGCCAATATCCAGATACCCAAACCACCAACTGCATCATACCGACCACCAGACCACATGAATTCGAGCCAGTTCCAGTCTACGAACTTGAAACGGCAGCCTGCTCCACCTCAGTCACATCAAATGACAGTGCCACCACCTGGCGCAGAACATCCAGATGTCAAGTTCAAGGTCATCCCTTTTTTCGACCTGATGGACACCATTTTCAAACCTCTATGTCTAAGTGAGTGTTCAATGTCATCAATGTTGAGCGTTTCTCAGAAAGCACCAGCTTTGGGAAATGGCATCGATATTGAAATCTGCACTGAGTTTGCATTTTTAACGCTATTTAGCCCCACACAACGTCAACTCCACATATCAAGACGCATACTTCAACTTCACGCTGTCAGCGCATCATCTGGACCAGATCCAGAAGTCGCCTCGGGTGAATGTCCATGGACAGAATGGGTCCATAGTGGATAAGACGCACCAAGTGCAGGTGCAGATGCGATTTTGTCTGATGGAAACTTCGTGTGCGCAATTGGACAACTACCCGCCCTACATTAATGTGAGAGTCAATGGAAAAGCAGTGGACCTACCAGTAAGTTTCGAAGTGCTCGAAGACATTAATCGTATGTTGCTACCAAAATAGGAGTTGTTCGATTCTAATATTTTGTATGCAATTTAAACGCTTGTTTCTCTTCCACCAACTCTTTTTTTCAGGAATTAGAATTTATGAAAATAAAAAATAGTTTGCTTGTATCTTTTTTCAAACTAAAGTTTCCAATTAAGTTAAATATCTGGCGTTTCTCCACATTTCAGTATTTTCTTAAATTTATGGATTTTAATTTTTTTTGTCGCTGTGCAATTGTCAATTTCTGGACATGAAATGGAGATCTTAAAAACGTCAACGAGCAAGTGAACTTGCATCGGATTTTCACCTGTTCAACTGATTTTGCATGAAAGATCCTTTTTCCAGCCGGTGTTGCCACAGAGCAAAGCAGGTCAGCCTCCAAAGAGGAGCCCAAAGCCCCTGAACGTCACTAAGTTCATCAAGTTTGACCACCAAGTGAACCACGTACAGATCCAGTGGACGACAGAGTTCGCGAGAACTTGGGTTTGCTCTGTGTTTCTGGTTAAGGAGAACGACTCGGCTGAGTTGCTGAAGCGACTGAAGGCCAAGGGACCGAGAAGTGCGGATCATACAAGAGCTCTCAGTAAGCTTCTCAGTTATGCATTTTTTGTATGATAATCTCTGTGAAATTGTACAAGTAAGATAAAGTCCAAAACTATATGCGAAAAATAGGTCTATTACTAAGCAAGAGTGTGGTCGATCACGCACTCACAATGTTAGCAGTGGAATCCAAAACAGAAATGAAAAATGAGTTGTTAATCATCTGGAAGGTTACACAGTCTTGTTCATTTTTCTCTTTGTATTTCCTTGGAGATCTACTTTCATGCGCGTTTGTCCGTTTTCAGTCAAGGACAAGTTGAAGATAGACCCTGACAGTGAAATTGCAATGACCACTCTAAGGGCATCTCTCAACTGTCCTCTGGGAGTGTGTAGAATGACGATGCCAGTGAGGAGCAAACAGTGCTCACACGTGCAGTGCTTCGATGCACAATTTTACGTCAAGATGAATGAAAAGTACACTGATTTTTGTTTGAAACGTACTCGTTTTTTTTCGTGTTGAAGATGAAGGTGACTCATATTTTCTACATTTCAGGCGACCTGCTTGGCAATGTCCCGTTTGTGGAAAAGAAGCACCGTTTTCTGAACTAATGCTGGATGGGTATGTTGATGCATTCTTTTGCCTGCAAATCTATACATTATCTTTATTGTGTTCCAACCGCTGAAGCTGGGGACGAACTTTGTATTCTGGTGTTTTTGTTTTCCACGCAAAATTGGGTACCACAAATAAGAATTGGAAGGGGTCGAGTGATATCATAATAAAGCACTTGCAGTCGCGATTTGAACCCTATTGAAAGTTTTCCAAAAATCTCTGCAGTGCTGTGAAAAACCAGTATAAAATTTTTGGTCTAATTTAGAGGGAATAAAGCGAGCGAGCAGGCTTCTTACCCGCAAATAAGACGTAGAATCTTAGTTTTTTGCACTTTTTTTTCATTTTGTTTTTCAGTAAACTTTTTGATTAAAATCGTTGTCAATATGCGAATTCTACTCTTACCATCGAATGAACAAAAAAAAACATTACAATTGCAAAAAAAAATATCTGGCTACTTGAACATCAACCGGCTATCCTTGTTTGGATGTTTATTTCTTTACCTCAAATTGTTTTCTTTGGCAAAGAATATTGGAGATCAATTAAAAGACTGTCAGAAAATTCCGGGTTTTGCCCTGGTTTACGGGCAGTCTTGACATCATTTTGTTTTCGGTTCGTTTATTAGTTATTTTTAAGGTATTTTCTCGAAGTTTTGGACTCTTCTACCTACGAGTGCACAGAAATTTACTGTTATGACAATGGTTCCTGGGAGCCAATTGACGGAGACAAACGACAGTTTCAGACTATTGGGACCCCTCAAAGTTCCAAAACTGTTTCGATGACGCCTGCTCCAGGCACCGATCTCACATCTCCAGTCAAAGTCGAGGACTCGCCCGGACACTCAAGAAACAATTGCACTCCAGTTGAACCGCAGAAAAAGACGAGCATTAATGTTTCAAAAGCTCCTTCCGTTACTGACCCGAAAGAGACTTGTAACAGTAAGAATACTGAGAGCTCAGCGACCACGCCACAGGAGGAAGAACATGCAGAACCTCCGGAAGTTGTTGATCTCTGTTCAGATTCAGAGGATGACGAACCCCTGGCAAAACAAATTCCGCCTGCAAGGCCCGTTTCTGCTATTTCACTTTCATCGGCTTCGCCAGCGGATAGCAACCCAAACAGTGGTGGTGGAATGCATAATCCAAAAAACAATTCTCCTTTTCCCTCGCCGCCTCTTGTGGCGACTAGCGAAGCATTAAGAAGCAGTTCAGCCCATCCGCAATCCAATACAGATCGACATTTTCCCGAAACACGGAAAAGGTAATCGTTGAAATATTTCAGAAAAATTATTTTAAGTGGCGCATGATAACGAAACCACCAAAATACGCATAACTTGCTGTTGATATTTTGAATGGACTGGCGAAGCGACGTTTTTTTAATATACATTTTTTGAATGTTCGTTTGCTTAGATCGATGACTCAGATGAACTCAGCTGCAAGGTATGCGGGATACGGAGAGGAGGAGCCCTACTCAAAGATAGTTTCTAACCCTCACTCGAACTCCCAGTCTCGCGCATTTCTCAATCCTCCACTTGTGAACCCACATATGGCAATAGGTGTTGGATCGTCAAATCGAGGAATAGGATCGTCGGCTGGGCCAAACAACCACCCCTTGATGCCGACTTTTTTGAACGACGCAATGCCAGCTACTAACTCGCCAGCCGGACACTCTGTGGACTCATACGGGAGACCCAAACTTAACCCAAATGCACCCTCTTTCAATCCTTACACTGTGAGATATATCTCCTAGTCAAAGTATTAGTAGAGTTCAATAACAGCGTTCCCGATACATTCCATTTAAGTTTATCTATATGGGGCTCGCTGTGATTCCATAGCAATTTCCGTCATTTTTACGAACAAGTTTGTGTTGGACAGGTCTATTGGCTAGCAATTTTTTCTAGCGTAAGTTGACTAGTTGTTTTTTCTTCAGTCATATGGATTCGATCCCCGTAGAGGTTTGATGAATCATCCGCAACAGCAGTTACAGCACAGAGATACCTACTCGGCAATGGGATCAACGGCAATTCCTCCTCCCCCGGCAAGACCGGGAGCACCGAACGAGTCGTACGAGACAGTCCAGAGCAACCCTTACTTCCCCCCTCCTCCAATGAGACCGAAAGAGTTCAACATCATAGAATTAGAATGAGACATGAATGCAATAATGGACTTGTGTTTACATTGACTCGATTGATGTTCAATTGATGTGTTGAATTTTTTGATGAGCTAGTTTTCTGTTTTACTCCAAGTTAGCCTATTTGAAGATGCAATAACTTTATTTTCTACAGACTAAATTTGAACTCTAAAATGATGTGAAAATACGGGATGTAGTTATGTTGGAATACGGTATTAAGTCGATATAGTTTGGAGTCGTGGTATAATAGACTTGATTGGATTTTTATTCGTTAATTATAGTCTTGTTGAAGATTACCTATTTTTCAATTAAAACGATTGTTATTGTTCCGACTCTCAAGGTATATTTGTGCTCGCGGTGTTTCTTCCTCCAGACAAATTTCGACTTTTTTGCCAGCCATTTTTAACGGGATTTTTAAATCGTCTGAGAGGTAAGGATCTCCTGAGCTCAAATTTAAAAAGATATTTTACCCAGGATCATAATGAACGTAGGAAATACTGTTAAATAGCTTGTGAAGATTTTTTTCAGGAAAAACTTACTTATTGATCCAGTTTTTTCAAAATGGGTTTTTCATCAGAAAAAAGTCAATCACAATTTTTTTTTTCATAAAAAAAATTCAATCACAAGCTCAAAGAGCTTTGAGGTCATGCATGTTTTTGAGAGTCGATGAAAGTACTGAAGACTTATATAAGTCGTGATGATTTTTTGTTTTTTCCAGGAAAACTTTTGAAACTTGGTCACGCTCTGATTTTGATTTTCGAACAATAAACTTGTTTTAATTTTTCAGTTTCCTAGCGGAATAAAAAACTTGGTATTGATCCAGTTTTTTCAAAATGGGTTTTTCATCAAACAAAGTTAATCATAAATTGTTTTGGAATTCCAAAAAACTTTGAGGCTATACATGTTTTGAGAGTCGATGAGTTTACTGGCGAGTCTTATATAAATCGTGATGATTTTTTTTTCAGGAAAAGTCTTGAAGTTTGGTCACGCTCAAATTTGATTTTTCGGGGTTTGACTGTCGGTTGCTTTTTATGTTCAGTTCATTTCATTTGTTAAAAGGAAGGCAAAGTCAACTATCGAACCGCAAAAATGTGAAGCTCTCGAAAAACGTGATCGACATCTAGTTTCGAAAGTGGAAATTAATTTTTTTAATTTCCCTTCGAAATAAAAATTTACTTATTGATCCAGTATTCTCAAATTGGGTTAATTTTATCAAACACGCATTTCCATAAATTGTTCATAAATTTCAAAGAGCTTTAAGGGCATATGTTTTTTTTTGAAATTCGAATCTTTTTTTTCAAAATTTTTTTTTCTTCAAAAAACAGGTCTGTTTTTTCCTGTTTCTTTGCGCTCAAAGAGCTTTGAGGTCATGCATGTTTTAGAGAGTCGATGAAAGTACTGAAGACTTATATAAGTCGTGATGATTTTTTTTTCCAGGAAAACTTTTGAAACTTGGTCACGCTCTGATTTTGATTTTCGAACAATAAACTTGTAAAGGTCACGAAAAACGTGATCGATCTATAGTTTCGAAAGTAATTTTAATTTTTCAGTTTCCTAGCGGAATAAAAAACTTAGTATTGATCCAGTTTTTTCAAAATGGGTTTTTCATCAAACAAAGTTAATCATAAATTGTTTTGGAATTCCAAAAAAACTTTGAGGCCATACATGTTTTGAGAGTCGATGAGTTTAGTGGCGAGTCTTATATAAATCGTGATGATTTTTTTTTCAGGAAAAGTCTTGAAGTTTGGTCACGCTCAAATTTGATTTTTCGGGGTTTGACTGTCGATTGCTTTTTATGTTCAGTTCATTTCATTTGTTAAAAGGAAGGCAAAGTCAACTATCGAACCGAAAAAATGTGAAGCTCTCGAAAAACGTGATCGACATCTAGTTTCGAAAGTGGAAATTAATTTTTTTAATTTCCCTTCGAAATAAAAATTTACTTATTGATCCAGTATTCTCAAATTGGGTTAATTTTATCAAACACGCATTTCCATAAATTGTTCATAAATTTCAAAGAGCTTTAAGGGCAAATGTTTTTTTTTGAAATTCGAATTTTTTTTTTCAAATTTTTTTTTCTTCAAAAAACAGGTCTGTTTTTTCCTGTTTATTTGCGCTCATTGGCTATTTACAACTATCTGTTGGCTATAATTTGAAACTTTAATCTTGAGGTTTTGTCAAAAAACAAGTTTTTTCTGTTTCTTTTGATCGTTGATTTAATTCCAATTGTCTGTTGGCTATGTATCGTAAAGATATGACGGATTGAAATGTGCCTATTTGGGATAATCAATGCGCGATATATTCGGCGTTAAAGCGTAAACGGCTAATTAAATTGTTCTAAATGGAATTGATGCTGCTATTTGCTCTTTTTAATGCGTTACCGGACTCAATATATATGCTTTTTTACTTCACATAGCGTCTGGGGGTTAAAAAGAAAATCTAAAATTTTGAATCTTTTCGAAATCTTATCAATTTTTACGAAAAAATCGGCTCTTTTTCCTTCCCCCCGCATGCCAATTTTCTTGTTAATCGGTTGGTGGGAACAGTAATTTTACTTGTAAAAAATTGCAGGTGGGGGGAAAGGAAAAAAAGCCAAAAAATCAACTTTAAGCTTTATTCAGAACATTGCTTCGCTCTGATACGAGCAGTATTGTTCGTTCTGCGGAGATGCTTTTGCATAGTGCTAGTTGGATGTCGGGATTAATTTTCAGATTTTGAAAGGATGTTTGGAGGTCAACCGAATCAAAATGCGCAAAAGCCGCTTGGATTGTTTGGAACTAGTTCTGGTGAGTGTATTCAATCTTTGTTTTTCTGAGCCTCATAATGCCCTAAGCCAACAAAAGATTAATTTTAAAAACCCAATGCACCCATAGTATACTGATTTCATTAAGTTAATACCTAATATATTAGACGTAGATAATCCAAAGAATTCGTTATTTTAAGCTGGAGGACTTTTTGGTAGTACTTCCTCTGCGACCCCTGCTGGTGGACTTTTTGGCACACAGACTGCTTCTGCAGGACAAGCAGCTGGATCTCTTTTCTCGAAACCCGCTGCCACAGGCCCGACTGGGGGCTTTTCGCTAACCGGACAGCCGCCAGCATCATCTGCGCCAGCTGGTGGTTTGTTTTCTGGCGCTGGACTGAATAAAGGTGGCTTATTTGGTACTTCGAACCCAGCAGCTACAGCTTCGGCTCCTGGACTAGGTCTACAGCTTAGTGGCCAACAGAAACCCACTGCAACCTCGACTCCAGTGCTTTCTGGAATCCTCGGAGGCGCCACGACTAATTCAGTGCCAACGGCCAGCGTTTTGCCTTCTTTTTCTTCAACAACAGCAGCTAATCAGCCAAATGTTGGGAGCCTTTTTGGAATGTCAAGTGGAGTGGCTGCGACTTCTGCGGCAACGCAGGCTGGGACGCAGTCAAATTTCTCATTCGGGATTCCAAAAACAAGTGCAACTTCAGCAACTGGTTTGTCTCTAAACGTGTTGGCGTCAACTTCGACTGCCCCAACATCAACGGGTGTCTCTAGTCTGTTTTCGACGACTGGGGTCTCGGCTACTGGTTTGAATTTGGGCTTGAAATCATCTGCAGCTTCTAGTGCAACTTCTGTGTCCATACAACCGACAGTCACAACTAGTATATTGGGAGGATCGGCAGCTGCTCAACAAACATCTGGCAAAGAAGTTACGTTTAAACAGCTAGAAGAAAATGTCAGCAAGTGGAACGATGATTTAGATGATTTGGAACGTCAATTTTTAGCCCAGGCAACACAGATCAACGCTTGGGACCGTCTTGTACTTGAGAACGGAGATCGAATCACAGCTTTAAATGAAGAAATGGGCAAGATAAAGGTCAATCAGGACAAGTTAGACCAGGACTTGGATTTTATTGGAACCCAGCAAAAAGATCTTGAAGAGTTCATTAATAACTTGGAAGGTTCATTAACAAACAGTGCGTTAAGTCAGCCTCAAGACGCGGCTGATGAGCAAAGACGAGATGTTTTTGCTACAGCTGAAAGTATTGATTCTCAGTTGAAGCAAATGACGCAAGACTTGAGAGAAGTTATTGAACGCATAAATGTATCATCACAGAACGACGAAAGTTCGGTTGCCTCGCCATTCGGCCAATTGGAACGTATTTTGAATGCACACGTGGATTCATTGAACTGGGCGGATCAAAACATAGAGAATTTGGGAAAACAAATTGACCAGATCCAAATTCCCAAAGTAACCAATTGATTTTTTTCAGCGTTGTTCGAATTTCAAACAAGAAGCTTTAAAGACGTTTAAAGTAGAAGTAAATAGCTAAAACAATAAAAACTGATAAACTTTGAGTTGATTCCAAGTTTTTGATGTTGATAGCAGTGTTTTGCTGGAGCAAATTTGACGTAACTGCTCTGCTGATAGCTTCCATGTGATCATTTTGTATGATTGTTTTCTCTAAAGTGGCGTTCTTTAATTTACGATTCGAAACTTTAAGACTGTTTTCAATAAGAGTTTCGACTAAAATCTTAGCGATCAGGCTGTTATTATTATCGATCTTTCTAAATGATCGTGGTCCAAATTTTCAGATAAATTGTAATTTTGCGACAATGACAGTTGGTTTGCTTCTGGATTGTCTCCCTGAGAACTTCACCTCCATCTTAACTCTTTGGAACACTGAATCCCCGGAACAACTGCAAGGGTTCATGCAGGAAATCAAATCAAAATTCCCCAAAGTCTCTAACATAGCTTTCGAGCAATGCCAGCAAATCGAGACATCAACTAGAGCTGCGAACTCTTTTGAAATTGTGATTTTAACCGATTCAATTGAATTAAGCGAGCCGATTCTTGAATTTTGCTCTAAAACTATGAAATCTGAAGGCTCTTTGATTGCGGCTGCTCCTGATGATGCTTCGCATGAAAGCATATCGAAGACTGTCAGGCTATCTGGACTCTCATGCGGCAGTGATTTCGAGACAGTTAACGGAATCAAGGTTTTGAAAGCAAGCAAAAAGTTCTCAACTGGTGCTTCGCAGAAATTGACTTTTGGCTCAAAATCGGCCAGCAACTCAACCGGGAGTGCAAAGGTGTGGAAACTAAACATGGACGATGACGATGATTTGATTGATACCGATGCTCTTTTGACCGAAAAAGATCTTAGCCGACCGACTGCTGATTCACTCAAAGCAGAATGTGGGCCCAAATCAGGTAAAAAGAAGGCATGTAAAAACTGCACTTGTGGACTGGCAGAGGAATTGGCGGGAAAAGATGCGCCACCTGTGAAAAGTAGTTGTGGTTCCTGTTACTTGGGAGACGCATTCCGCTGTAGCTCCTGTCCTTACTTGGGAATGCCTCCGTTTAAGCCAGGCGAAACTGTCAAGCTAGACACTTCGTAAAATGATTGACTCCTTCGCTTTCGTTTGTAAGAAGTGCTATTCTGGATATTATGATAGGGTAGAACAGAACTGAAAGATTGATGTTTCGTAACAATTGTAACAATATATATATTTTTACCAACAGGCATAGTTTTACGCGTTTAAGAAGCTAGTTGCATGTTGATCCATTTTATCACTGCCTCGATAATGTTGACGGTTTTTTTTCCTGTGAAATTCTATCATGAAATGTAAAATAACTACTCTATCATGTTTGTTCAATCATTGAAAAGGAACTTTGTATTCGAGTAAGTTTTAGTTTTTTTTTTCCAAGCAAAATTAAGTACCAAAAATAATTCTGGGAATGAATCGAGTGATATATCATGAAAGCCTTTTCAGTCGTGATTCGAACGACGGCATCAAAAATTTTTAAAACAATTGTTCCAGTGTTTACATTAGCGAGCGAAGTGTAGTAGTTTGACTCGACTTTTTTTCTAACTTGACTTGCGAATGAAAGTGCTCATTTGGTGACTTTCTAGCTATAATCACGATCTGTAGCCTTGGAAATTTCATAGCATCTGTTATCTACTTTCTTTGTGACTAGTGTTTCGGTCGTTTAGCGATCGTGGAACAGATGGAAGAAAGTGCGACTCCTAATCTACTGGTCGGAATTTCAACGCGAGACTTAGCGCTAGCTTAATTTTTATCTGGTCGCATTTAGTGCTTTTGTTTTATTAGCATCTATAGCTGCATCATTGGTGGCTAGTGTCTGTCAGGTTTAAAGGGCCCGTGACGCAGATGCGAGAATGTAAGACTCCTAATCTCGATGTCGCAGGTTTGAATCCGACAAATCGGAAATTTTATAGCTGCCTTTTGTCGTTTTCTAGCTTCGCCTGTGTGAGGAAAACCTTTTTGACTTTAAAATTTTTGAATTTTAGCCTAATTTAGAGCGAGTAAAGCAATCGAGTATCTTTAGTTAAATATGACATTGGGTCATTTAGGGTCAGAAATCTTGATTTTTTAAAAAGGAAAACAAGTTTTGGAAGCTTTATTTTGTGCTACCTTGGTTATGAAAATTTTCAAACAAAAAAGTGTTCGTTCAGTCATTTTATGAAGACAACTATTGTGGATAATGCTTAATTCTTTATTTTTCTTACGTGTTTGGAAAGTTCTTTCCTCACACCACGCTCAAAAAACGACAGTAATTTGAAGTTGAAAAGTGAAGAAACTTAAAAGGATTTTCCGATGTATGTCGGAAAATGCTGTCCTACTTGCACAGCAAGCTGTTACTCTTGTTTTTTTAAGAGTAATGAACGTAGTAAAGACTCTTTTATAAGTATTGGTAATTTTTTTGTTTTTTTTTCTGGAGAAAGTTTTGGAATTTTACGCCCAATTTTGATTTTACGCGGTTTGACTTTTGGTTTCTTTTTAAATTCAGTTTATTTCATTTGTTAAAAGGAAGGAAAACTCCACTGTCGATCAAGAAATGTGTAAAGCTCATGAAAAATGCGATCGACGTCTAGTTTCGAACGTGGATTTTAATGTTCAGGTTTCTCAGCGGATTGAAAAGTTTAACGAATGGTCCAGTGTTCTCAAATTGTGTTGATTTTATCAAAAAAGCACCCATCATTAATTTATCATTAATTGTCCTTGGCATTCAAAGAGCTTTAAGGGCTTTTATTTTTTCTAAAATGTCCGAATGCTGAAAGTTTTTTTAAAAACAAGTGTTTTTCCCTTGCTTTGCTTGCATTACTCTTTCGGCGTAATTGGAAATTTGTGTGCAATTTGCCCAGCAACAGGCTATCCTTGTTTTGTATTGAACTCATAGACTTGAGCAACTCTACTTATATCTGCTGCGTTTTTTTTCCTATTCGGGTTTTTTGCGCACAATTCTTGGTACCCCAACAGATAGTCCAATGAGGGAGAATCAACTGTACTAGTAGGGCCGGACCGTTGTAGTTATAATTAAGATATCAAAAAAATCTGTAAATATTCCAAGTTCAAATTCCCTTGGTCGGAATTTTAGTATGAAGCCCTCTGAATTGCGTCTCTCGCCTGTATGTGTAATATTTTCGGATCAATTGAGCAATATCCCCCCATTCTCGTTCGGGGAGGATAAAGCTCAATAGGTTCTTGAGATTTGTATATAAACACTTGAAAATAGTTTGGATGATATGAAATCATAAACAGATTCTCCAACGAATGTGGAAGGCGAAAATTTACAAAATCAAAGCTGGAAAAGTACAATCAGAGTGAAAAAAATAATAAATTTGAAGCAAATAAAGCTACTTTTTTCTGTCCTCAAAGGATGAAAACTGTTTTGCATACAACATTAAGGTGCTGCGGAGAGCAATGTTTGATATACAGATACAAGACTAGAGCATCAACCCTGGTAAGTCGCTTTCCTGATAAGGCAATAATCGCCCCAACAAAAATTTGCAAAAAAATTATAGAATCGAATTTTTTCAATTAAAAAATTCGTCTTTTTTTCTTTTTCAAAATTTTTCTCGATACTCATATAGAATAAACTTCAGTCGCTCAATTGATTGCGTGCTACGAACATATCAACCATCTTCCTGCGTTTGCTGACGTCTTTTTGTAGCGCTTTACTGTTTTTGCGTGGGGGGAGATTGCTCAATTGATCCATATTTTCAAATGCTTTAATGTCAAAAAATAAGCCGTCAACAATCTCGTTCAATTTAAATTTTAAGTTGTGTATTGGCCATTGCTAATTGAAGCATACATACAAGCTTAACTCCTTCAGCTAAATATAAGCTTACAAGAGTTGAAAAAGCTGCTCACACGTCGCAGTATAATTGATATGAAGTACAAAAGTTATTAATTGTTCAGAAAGTTTCGTTTAAATTTGTTTTTCCGATACTAAACGACTGTGTCTTCTAGAGGCCAATAAGATTTTTTTATTTTTTTTTTTCATTTTTTTCATTTTTTTTACAGGAAAAGTCTAAAATATTGTTCAGGCTCAAATTTATTTTGTTCGCGGTTTGACTTTCGATTTTTTAAAAGTTCAGTTGATTTTCATTTGTTAAAAGGAAGGTAAACTCCACTATCGAACAGCATAAGTTGGAAGTTCACGAAAAACGTGATCGACTTCTAGTTTCAAAAGTGGAATTTAATTTTCACATTTTCCAGCAAGCTATAAGCTTTGTTTTTTGATCCAGTTTTCTCAAATTAGGTTAAATTTATCAAAAATGCAGCTATCGTAAAATGTTGGTGAAAATAAAAGAGCTTTAAGGGCATTAATTTTGTAAAGTTTAGTATTTTTTTAAGTATTTTTTAAAGAAACTATTTTTTTGTTTACTTGCGTTCATTGACTCTTTTCTAACTGTCTGTTGGCTTCGTTCTGACAATAGGGATATTTCATGAGAAGTATGAGATATTTTGATATACTTGAAAATTTTCCGAATTTTTTTGCGTTGTCAATTTTTGGTGGCTTCTCGTAGTCTGCTTTTTACTAAATCGTTGAATGTAACTGCAAAATTGTCTGGTGAATAATTTTATTTTCCTCATCGAAGGTGTCTCTCTGTTTATTAGTCTTCCGAGCCCTCTGGGAATGTGAAAGATCAAGGTGTCCATTTGGTCACTTTTTGAGTGACTAGTCACTTTTTTGTCGAAAGTCACTCAAAGTAACTTTTTTGTGTTTTGTTAAATCATTTTTTAAACATTTTCAACATTTTTAAAGTTTTTTTAAACATTTTACTGTTGCATTCATGAGTAATCCAATAAAATCCTTTTTTTTATGAGCCAACTAGAATGCTATAGCTATTTAACGAATAAAAAGAACAGGTCACTTTTTTTCTCGGCTGAAGTGGTCACCCTGGGATAAATATATGGCTCTGCTGGATTTATTCACGCGATTTTTGTGCCTGAAATAAGTCATAAGGGGTCAACTGAGGTATCTTATCGAAAAAATTTAAGATGTGGCTAGGTTTAAAAAATTCTCTTTTTCGGTGTCGAGAATTAGGTTCCAGAGATCTAATATAAAGAAGTTAGTGAATATAAGGAAGGTTTCATATCTTCGTTGAATTGTTTTTCAATTTACAATTATTTACTAAATAAGCTTGAGAAGGGTACTATTATCTAGAAGGAAGAAGGGTACCGGCACGCTTGTCAAATTGCAACCCATTTGCATTTCAGTTGCTATGATTGCACTTTCTGTTTCTTCAGAGGCAATGAAATGAAGGAGAAACCTCTCCAGTACACCTTCGAGGATATATTCGATCTCGTGGGGTCTCTAGTAAAAATATCACATCTGCACAACATCGAGCCAACCATTGGGAAAGTTGCAGTGGTTGATCCGGAGTCTCTGGCTGTAGTTTTAGCAGTTAAATCTGGAATCAGAGTTGTAATCAGGAGTGCAGTTTTGTCTATTGATCAAATCAACGCGGATTCGGTGCAAGATTTTTTGAGCGAGGAAGACGTGAAGTCTATTGAGAATAATTTAACGAAGTTGGAGAGTAAAGTACCGGACTTCGATAAGGAATCAAAAGGCGCCCACTTGGACGAAAAAATAATTATTGATAACAGGAGGAAGGTTATTGAAATTTTGAAAAAAGAAAAGCTTGTGTTCTCTGAGGATACTGCTAAAGAATTGATATTGGTACTGAATTGTGTTCAAATACATAAACCCTTTTTGAGCAGCTCTTGCTACAGCGCTAACGAGTTGATTTTGAGTCGCGTACAGAAGTTGCTGCGGTCGCTAGAAATATGAGTGAATTTTTGACCAAAATTACCGGACAAAGTCCAGAGGTTGATAAGAAACAAGATTTCAAGAAGCGCGCAGTTCGAGGTCTGGCATTGATGGGTCTTGGATCTCTCTGGCTCGGAATAGGTTTCGGAGTTGGTTTTTCCAGAATGAAACGGAAAAGCAAAGATCATGCTCCTCAAACTTTCTCTCATCCTAACCACGCTTTAAAAGAAGAAGGCTCAAGATTGGCAAGACGTGCGCTGGCCTATGGATCATTATGTGCTTTTATGGGAGTTGGTGCTATAATTGGAGTTACATGTTTTATGCTGGACATAAGGTCTACAAAAGATTTGAAAGGCATAACACAAGCTTCTATGAAAAACAGATGAGTTGAGTACAGATTTCCTGAATATTTTTTTAGAATAAAATCTTCTCAAAAAAACTTTTCCAAATTAAATTAATGATTTACGTTTAAAGACATTCTCAATTCACATGACTCCATCTTTCAGTTTTATTGTGTTTTATGAAATTGGTCAGATACTGTTTTACCCTGTAGTAAGTAATTCCTAATAATTAACATCAGCTTCACTGTCAATGTTCGTAGTAAAATATCTTATTAAAACTTTTTAAAATAGGATTTGAATTCATATTTTTTATTTACAATTTGTGCATCAAGAGTTCAAATTTGCATATAGAAATAGCCGTCCTCGATTGCGTTATGGTTTGTGTTCAACTCGCTTGTCGATTGGCTCCTCGGTGCTAACTTTATTTCTCTGCCATGGAACATCCGCTGGTCTCTTGGCAGGCTACTGAATGTATCATTGTGGTGCTCCTTAGTTGCAACCAAGTCGGGGAGAGAAATAGTACTGCTTTGTGGCGATCGAATGTCCTCGAATAGTTTCAGAGATCTCATTTCGGGCAAGTGTCGTGGTCGTACATTGCTGCTACTATTTCGGTTTCGCTGGTACACGGGAACCAAACGTGGAACTTCGTATTCGTGAAGGGTTATCATTTTGAGGTAGCTGTTGTTATAGTATTCTCCGTTTTTACTCGCATTGTCGGTTCGATTGCTGGAACTTGAAGATGAAACGTGTTCAACGTGTGTATTGCTGGAACTCTGTTGCAGGTATTCCGTTCTAGGGTGTTCCAATGTTGAGTTCGGAATTGGTGTCCAGCTTCCAGGTCGTGACATCCGTTCCTCGTCAGAACGAGGGGAGATGTTGCGGTAAAGTATGTTTGGGTTCGAGTGTTGGAACCCATGGTTATCGAAACCATTGTTCACTTCGCCAGATGAAGCGTACTTTTGCATGTATCCCTTCAGAAACATCGGTTGTTGTTGTACAGGACTCATTTTCAGCTCGGAAGCAGAGGATGAGTTGTTGCCGATGTAAACAGGATGGGCTATTCTGGGAAGGTAGTCGCTTTGTCTACTATTGTAACTGTTTCTGGTTACAGGTCTCTCAATAACATGCCTAGTACCGTATTCATCAGGCATACAATAAACGTTTTCGTTTTGGGATCCGAGGGGTAAAGCTAATTGTTGTAATGTTTGAGGAGACGTTCCGCCTGTATTGGACAATGCTTGAAGAGTTTCGATATTTATAGGAATAAATGTTGGAGTTGAATCTACGATGCCATTCTGACCTGTCGGATCTGTCGTGAAGTATTTTAGCTCGTTATCATTGGTATCCGTAGCCAATTCCTTTGTCCCTCTCCAGAGGTTTCTGTGTACTACGCAAATAGTAATACTGACCAGAATCATTAGAACAGCTATTGCTCCTATTGCAATTATAATGGATAACAAGATTTCGTTAATTTTGGAATCATCATCATCAGATGTCTGTTCTTCCGTGGCAACGAGTGTATTGCTGATTATGTAGTCGGATGCGCGTGAAGGCTGTGTTAAAGCATAATGTCTACCGTCTGGGCAAATAAAGGTGCTGCTTTCAAGTACCCAAACCAGATAGCTCGTGTCGGGTTTGAGGTCTCGTGACTCGACTATGGGAACGAACAATTTTCGAGTTTGAAACGCCTCGTCAGTTCTGGATGATTTTTGCAAGTCATCGACAATATTGTGTATCAATGGACTGTCATCTTCAGAACAAGAAGCAAAACCGCTCAGCTCAATCTGTATCGGCGGAGTTCTTAATCTTTGTTGTGAAAACTCCTCAACCATAATTAGAAATACTGGCGAACTCATTAATCCTTGACCAGTAGATCCATCTGTTAAAATGTCGGAAGCTATTTTGATATCGAAGTATGTTGAATAGGACTGAACAAATATGGAGCGGCTCTCAATGAGCCGAATGATGGTATAGTCGACAGACATCTCAATCGCACCCATATCATTTTGAGCAATCGTCTCAATAGGCTGTGTCAGATATGGCAAGGTCAAGGTTAAATTAATGCTATCATAGACGTCACTTAGTTCAATATCGTTGTGGTAAATGTGAATCTGGGGTTCTGGATAACCCTCAACTTCGAACTCAATATGGGTCGGGAATCGCTCGAGGATTCTGACTTTTCGGTATCCAGTTGTTAGGCTAATTGGGGCGTATCTCACTTTAACATAAGCTGCAGCAGATGACTGAAGTTCGGCGGCCTCGTTTGAAGCGAGACAAAAGTAAGTCCCAGTGTGATCTTTGTTAACGTTGCCGATCGTAACCTCCGATTCGTAATTAAACTCCTGGATGGATTCGTCTGTTCGCGAATCGAAATTGTTTCTGTCTCCGTTAAACATCCAGTATATTCGTGTATTGTCAGGGGCATCGGTAATCAGACATTTAAGTGTCAGGGTTTCGCCGCTGTTGATTTCAATGTTGTTATCAGGAATCGATACTTGAAGGCCCGATATAAGCTGGGTTGTGAAGCTTGTCAAAAATACCGAAACGAATGAAAGAATAATCCAGTAAGGCATATTTCTTTTTTCGGAATCTCAAATTGAGCTTTATTGCCAAATCACATGTTTTGATTTGATTTGTTCAAAGTGGAATTACAATGCAACGTTTTGTCGAACACCTTTTTCGGGTACAAATAAAACATTTGTTGGTAGCGGCTAAGTTGACGCATCAATTCAATTCTGACACCTTTGTACTTCCATCAAGCGACAAGTGTTGTTCCAGCAAGCGTGAACTGGCAATGTTGGTACAATAAATTGGTTTGCTTCTATTTTTTCTGACTGGTTCCTTGGCTTGTTCTGGCGGTGCTTTTATCTATTGTTTACCTCCATATGCGCTGCACTCATTGTTCCAGCCAAGAAACTCCATTTGGATCCAAAAGCAGGTGCGTATTTTTAATGAAAAGAAAAACCACGTTTATCCAGTATTTTAAAATCCAGTGTTACTAACGAGTCAGATTGCAATTTGAAATCTCGATTTCTTTCTTCTCTTTAATAATTCAATCAGAATTGTGTACTGCTTAAATTAAACTGAGTTGCTTGCCAAATAAGCGTAAGCACCTGAATTGGAAAGAGAAAACATGGTAGCTCAATTGGAAAACTCTCTGGGAGATTTTATGGATGTTTTGATTGTAAATATGGAATGTAAAATTGAAAAAATAAGAGATGAAACAAAGAGTACCACTTGAGCGGAGAATGGTGCTTTTTAGCCAGTTGCGGTTTATTGCCTTCTGATTTATGGAATGATCGGTTGTAAAACCGAATTTGAGGACCAATTTTGGGAGATTAGCGGAAATGTTGCTCAATTTTGTAGGATTAAAAATAACCATATGTGCTCAAAATGGCTCCAAACCTTTGTCTGGACTAAATTTAATCCTGTTTAAAATCCACTAAACGAATCAAGTTTAATTAATGCAAAAACAACTCCTTAAAGTGTTTGTTTCAAACATCTGTTGCTCAATAAGTGTAAACTGTTAGTTGTAGTACCCATATTTTTTGTTACTTTTTTGTTG
Organism: Symsagittifera roscoffensis; assembly: GCF_963678635.1. NCBI lineage: Eukaryota > Metazoa > Xenacoelomorpha > Acoela > Convolutidae > Symsagittifera > Symsagittifera roscoffensis. The sequence goes on along the minus strand of NC_087065.1, from coordinate 20,896,484 downwards.
TTACGAATATCATTTTGAAGGAATCCTTTTGTTATTGCATCTTTTGATCAAATGTTAGCAAATAAAATAACAAGTTGTTTTTATAAGTGGAAAATTGACAGTTAAATGTTAATAGAAACAGAACAAAGAGAAGGATTTGCTACAGGGGCGGATTTAAAAGGGACTCGCCCCCCCCCCCCCCCCCCTCAGGGACTCGACCCCCTACCGACCCAAATGGTCCTCCTTCGAACTATTTTGAGATATCCAATTTTGGCTGATGGACTCTAAAATTTTTCCAAAGGCGCGTTTGGCGCCAATATATACTTATTTTAAGAGGAGAGCGCGCGCCAAAAAAAACGCAATTTTTCGTTGAAATTTTTCAAAAAAGTGCCCACAAACGCCTTTTTGGTCTGTTTCTTCAAAATTTTGAAAATTCGCCCTCCCCCCTCGAGAAAATCCTAGAGATGCCCCTGATTTTCCGGCTTGCGCTCTGCAACATTAGTAACTGTTAGCATGAAAGGCGCGTTGGGCATTTTTTAAATTAGTTGTTCAAAAAATAAGTTGAAAAATTAGACTAAAGACGACGTTTCGGCTGGATGTGTGGACATTGAACTCTTGGATGAGGCCCTGCCTTCTTCATCACTCCCAGACGTCACTAGGCCTATTTTTTAGAGTTTTTTATTACTGCAGAATGGATAAAGATATGGTAGTTGGGTCCCTGTTATGTAGATAGCCCAGAAAAAATTTTCGGTTATTCAAATAGAAAGCAGCATATAGATTTATTTAATTCCGTTTATAATACAAAACTGTTAACATTATTCTCACGAAACTGTTAACATTATTCTTACACTAGCAGGCTTGCGAGAGTTAGAGTATTAGTATGAACCTTCTTTTTTCTATTCTAACTCAAATAAAAGTGTTCATTATTTAGTGGCGAAGTGTTCATTATTTGGTGGCACTTTTGCTATTATCACAATCTGTAGCATTGAAAATTTCATCTGCTCTCTGCTTCTGTTCTCTGCTTCTTTTGAGGCTAGTGTTTGTGTTTAATTAAGCGTCCGTGGCTGATTTGTTAGTGCGTGAGACTCAGATTATCTCGGTCGCAGGTCGAGTTAACGAATTGCGGAGATTAATTGTGGATTCGGCATCTGGTGCGGAATCGAGTGACACCTAATTTCACGTTCAAACACATTGTTGGCGGTTTGTTGTGCAGTCCAATGACTCGTATATTTTGATGCGGGTTTCGCAAATTGACTTCAGATTTATTGTGGATTGACAAAAGGTTTCGTCGGGATTCTTTATTACCCCAGCGATTTTTTTTCAACAGCGGGGGTTAATCTCGGTGTATTGGAATGACATCTTCGAGATAATATATTTCAAACATTTTGAAATGTCAGTCACAATGGTCTCCATGATGGTGAATTTCAAGTTTCTAGTTCTTTTGAAACTCGGAAGTTTGATTTCGTGAATATAAATGGTGAAGATTTAAGGTGAACAAACAGACGGTTTTATGGCCACTGAGTTGTTGAAACTGAAGAGCGCTGTATTGTGGTATCAGTTCTTTTCTCACAAATTGGCGCCAATTAGTGCTTAAGAGTTTCAAAGGTGACTCGTCACCAAATTAGATTAACCATGAGAGGCGCTGGCGTCAAAATTGGTTTTGCTTAGGCCAAACATTTTATAGTCATTAGTTAGAAGTAAAGTAACGATGTGCCATGTAAATTTTGAAGCGCTTTCTTCAGAATGACATCATCCGCATCAATCTGAAGTAATTTGATTGATAATAATGTAAGCCATAGTAAAACTCAAGGAACAGAAAATAAAATGAAAAAAAAAAGACTAGAATAAAAGATATTTCTCGTCAGAAAACTCTGAGGCAAAGAAATAAGGCCGCTACAGGCTTAAGGTCAGCTCTTGCGCGCGGTACTTCTCCCTGTTGTTCAAGGCAGGGCTCTTCATCGCAGTATGGAGGGCTTCCAACGTCAACAGCTTTGACCTGTCGGGCGAGAGGTCATTAATCTTGGCGTTAATGTCATCGGCAGTCAGACCGCACTCCCGAAAATGGCTGCCCACGCGAGTCTTCGCCTCCCTGTGCTCCATGAGTCGAGTTGTGATGACGGCATGTTTGACCGACATAGCTGGCATTACATTCAAAACTATCTATTTTATGCACAGCCTGACTTCTCAGATCTTTAGGGACGGCAAACAGGTCTTGAGTTTGCGGGTAGTGAAAACTACCGAATCATTAGTGGAGCTTCTAACTTTTCGGAGTAACTGATTGGAAATGGTTCCTCTACGCAGACGGTGCAAAGTACCCTCAATGATATTTTGTTTATATCTGGTTGGCGCGCAGGTACGAAACGACATCATGAGGCCAGTGTCCGTTGGCTTTGAATACCAGATGGTACTCCAGGAAATTTATACTTATTGTTCCGACCATTGAAAATGGGGAGGAACTTTGTATTCGGGTGTTTTAGTTTTTTCTCTTTGTTTGTCACGTGAAATCAGGCGCCTCAAAAATCATCGGGTTTGGTCGAGCGATGTATCATGTTTCAGCGCTTTCAATCGTGATTTGGACGACATAAAAAATTTCCCAATTGTTTTCTCAGCTCCGAAATAACCCCATTTCACGCGAATAAATTGAGTTCACGCGAATTCAACCAAAAGAATTTACCACAAATAATCATAGTAATCATAGGAATGGATGAAGTGATATATCACAATGAAGCCTTTTCAGCCCTGATTGGAGAGACATTCAAAAAATTGTCCCAGTGTCGAGAAAAATCGGTTTGAAGTTTTCGAGTTCTAATCAAACTTTGAGCGAGTGATACAAAACTTGGGAATTCAAGCAAACTTTTAAAGACTCTTTTAAAAAAATCTGCACAAAAAATCGAAAAAAAAACAAGATATTTTTTTTGAATTTTTTGTATGATTTTTGTTTTTCATGTCGTTTTTCGACAAAAACAGGTGCCAAGTTGGTTGCTCATTTTACTGTGACTGTCAGTTTTTCCTTAATTTTAGGTTTTCGTCAGATCATTGTAACACTTCAGGCATAATAAACGACACTAATTTGAAAACTTTTTAGTTTTTTAAGAATATGGTCGGAACATTGTGCTACATTCACAGCAATCGGCTATCCTTGTTTTGAATTGATTTCGTTTAATTTATTTTTGGCAAATGAACGGTGAGCACAGTTGTTGCAATCTGGTGTCAATGCTTTTCCTTGTTAGACGCGTTTGTTTTCACAGTTTTGGAAATATGAGTAATGGTAACTCCTCCAGGACAGTAACTCCTGCGTAACGATAACTCCTCCTTAATGCTGCAAATTGTCGTTAATCTCATGTTTTGCTCAAATTGAACCTCATTCGAGAAACGCAATAAATTTTGGTCGATTGTTTTCTAACTTTCATGACTTTCTGTAGGCTCGCTTACCATGCTAGCTCCTCTTCGTCTCTTGGAGAAAAATTTTGTTCTGTCGCACATAATTTCAACCAACACATCCATTTTAGCATAAGCCAGGTTGCTTGGGTAGTTTCGAAAAATCAGACCACTTTTTCCAACACAATTCAAACATTTTAGTGCAAAGGTTTGTGTACAAAAAGTATCCGTTAATTAAACACAGTATGCAGCTATATCCGCATTATCAAAAGGCATTATTTGATATCTGATGTCTAAGAACGAATTGGTGGGAAACAACTCGAGGTTGAAATCGGTGGCTCTGGGAGGGTGACCCGAGCTCCCAGAGCTCGAATCCTTTAGTCTCTGAGTTTAAAGGTTTTCTTTTGAGGCAGGGGCGGATTTAGGGGGGGGGGGCGGAGCCCCCCCCCCCCTCAGGGATTCGACCCCCTGCCGACCCAAAAGGTCCCCCCTTTGATACGTTTCAGAAATCCATTTTTGGCCGACCGACCCTAAGATTTTTCTAAAGGCGCCTTTGGCGCCAATAAATACTAACTATGAGGGGGAGCGCGCGCCAAAAAAACGCGAATTTTTCAAAAAGCGCCCAAAAACGGCGCACAAATTTAGCCAAAATAGGGGCAAAACAGTGCTTTGGGAGAGCTCGAAAAATCAATTTGGTCGACCTAAAAAAAGGTCGTCAAAATTTTGAAAAACTTTTTGAAAATCTGCCCCCCTCGAGAAAATCCTAGATTCGCCCCTGTTTTGAGGGCTATTTTTGTAAGTTCTTGCATCACGACCCTATAAAGTGAGTTGTTGATATTGCTGGCATACGTTTTTTGAAATCGATTTTCAGATAAGTCATTGTTTTTGTTCATGACAATGGATCAAAGTGTATTGGACAAACATATCTGCACAACGCAGGCACCGGAGACTAAATCATACTACATGCAGCAGACAATGCTGCGAATCAAAGACCCAAGAAAGAGTCTAGACTTCTACACCAGGATCCTTGGCATGCGACTTCTGTACAAGGCTGACTTTCCCCAGGCCGAGTTCACCCTTTTCTTCATGGGATACCTGGATGAATCAGTGAAGATTCCAGAGGATCAGGAGGAGGCGAAGAAGTTTTGTTTGTCCCAAGTCGGCACGATTGAGTTGACATATAACTATGGGACTGAGAAAGATGACGATTTTAAATATCACAATGGGAACTCGGATCCGAGGGGGTTCGGACACATCGGAGTTGCAGTTGATGATTTGCACAAGGTATTATACTATAAATATATCGGAAAAGCCACTATATAGCCTATTGCTTGGAACTATATGAATCTATGAACTGAGGAAGTTGTACGCTCAAAGATATAGAATTATTTAGAATCGATTAAGGATTGCGTCGTTTTAAATCATTAAGAATTTTGATCGCATATGTTTTTATTGATTGGAAAATTAAATCAATTTCAATGATTACAAATAATTAAAAATAATACAGTTGCTAAACTTCAGGCGTGTGAGAGATTTGAGAAGCTTGGAGTTGAGTTCCAGAAGAGACCTCAGGATGGAAAGATGAGACATATTGCATTCATTAAGGACCCAGATGAATACTGGATCGAGATATTTGCTTCAAACAAGTTCTAAAATTATTTTTCTCCTTCAAACAGGTGCTTCAAAATATTTATTAGCATAGGTCATATGCAATCAGAAATTATTTATTTTCATAATTCATGTGCACTCTGAAATTATTTATTTGCATAATTCATGTGCACTCCGAAATTATTTATTTACATAATTCGGCGAATGACAAGGAGACGGATATGATGCAGACAGTGAACTTAATAGGCAGTTATGAGGCACCCAATAAGAAAAATTATTTTAGCCGAATTTTGAATCACCAATTATTACAGCAATTAGTCTTTTTTACTTTCGATTTGAGGGCAAGCAGATTGTGAAACAAGTATTTTTTTTTACCGCCTAATCCGCTCAATTACCCGCCAAAATGTCTTCATTTGTTTTGTTTTACTCGTTATTAAGTTCGCTGTCTAGATCAGACCCATCTCCTTGCCATTCACTCATAATTCAAAGTCTTCATTGAATTTTCTATTTGCCAGTTTTCCCCCACGTCGGTTTTGACACGATTTCTATATAATACACTCATCTAACTGTTAAAGTTGCAAATGAATGTGTTAAATTAGGAAAGAAAAGCCACTGTCAGATGTATAGTTTTTCCTCAGATGTATGTATTCCAAACTAACTTGACTTAACTTATGGCGATCGACCAAATCGCAGCTAGTTAGAATAAGGGGTCTTTCTGAATGTTGTTAAGACTTTTCTATTCTTTTTCAACAGACAAAGTTTCTTTCACTCGTAAATAAGTTTATTATTTCAAATATAGGAGACACACATCAAATATAGAACATGGGTTATTGGATATAGATTGATTGTGATAGTGATAGTGATAATGATAGTGATCATTTGGTATATTTTCGCTTAGCTTATATACCGTACATTGTCATATTTTCAACATTCCATCTGTTGGTTAAACCAATCAGAAAGAGACAACATATGTCGTAATGTTTGCTTTTGGTGATATTTTATCAACTGAGCAAACGCATAAATTCAAGCTAGCATATGGTAGAAACAAGAATTGTGTTTCTGATTTCAATTCAGAACATCCAACCATCTTATAGGGTGATTGTTAAACGGCGATGCCAGATGATAAAAAAAAATTTTACAGCATAATATATAATATAAGAAACATCAAAAAGTTTTAATAGCGTTGTGTAAAGTTTTTCGTTTTTCTGATTTTGACAGTTTGCTCGTAAAATGGCGGCTTGAAGTGTATCGGTCGATGAATGGCTGCCTGTAGTGTAGTCGGTCGATGAATGGCTGCTTGTAGTGTAGTCGCTTCGTAGGATGGCGTCTTATAGAAAAGGTGCATGTAGAGCAGAGCAGTGATTTGTAGAGTTGTGGGTGGCGGCCAAATCACAGCTGGATAATTTTAAGAAATATAACATCAAATACATTTTTTCAAATTTGGTTTGGCAAATATACTTATTGGCATTACTGGACTATAATTGTAGAAGCATACTTTGTAGGGTGGTGGCGGCCAAATCACAGTTGGATATAAATGAATACAAAGTTAAAAAAATAAAGGGACGGAGGTTAACAGATAATCATGAAACTAATAGTTTAAATCCACCTGGGTTTTTAGGCTCAAGTATTAATTGCTGAGATCCTTATTTTTTTTGTCGGAGAGCTTTTATGGTGTTCTGCATTTGCTTGATACGATTTAAGTCGTTTATATAAATCTTTTGCTCTTGATCCGTGTAGGAGTCAAGGATTGGAGTTTGCATTTGGGCGGTTATAAAGGCTGCTGGAACACAAATGTGTTGATGGGTGTGTTGTGGGTTAACCAGACGGTAGGCACCATTACCGTTTTGGTAAGGGTGATAGGTTTCTATCTTTAATCGGTTAATAAAGGGAGAGAGCGCATAATTTAAACTGGTATCAAAATTTGGCATTTTTCGGGGGTTGAGGTTTTTTTCCTTTTTGACTAGGATCGCAGTTTTTGTTTCAAGTTCTAGAGAATTTGCTGATTGGTGAACTATTATAATTTCAAAATCTAGGTGTTGCCGAGTTGAAGAAGAAGGGAGAATTTTAAAAGGTCGGATAATAGTTTTTTTTGAATGCCATTAGAGTGTTTCACTTTTGGGATTGTAAAATTGGTATTCAATTTTGGCTGATTAATCGGGTTGATTACTTTGGGTGGCATTTTTATAGGGTCATATAAAGACAGAAGGTTTTCTAAATCAAGCAAGACTTCTTCAAGTGGGGGCTGAAGAAGATCAGCGGGTATATCCTAAAGCATAAAATAAATTATCCTAAATACAGCGTTTTTCCTTAAATTTTCCGTAAATTTTACCTGATTTTCATTTTCAGAATCTTCTTGTTGAGGTGCCTGAGGCCTATGATTATGCTCAATATTTTGATCGTCTCATTTTGAGCGAATATTGAAGTCACTATAGACGTAAAAAGTACATTGTAAGAGGCGGCTAACATAATTTTTCCGAAATGAAGAGTTCGGCCGGTTATTTTGTGTATGTGTAAAACTTTTATTACAAATACAAGAGCGTCGAGTGTAAACTTGACGAATAGGAAAGAGGCAAATATTATTCCGCATCTTTCTAAATAGTACTTTATTGTACCAAAGATACGAGTGTACTCGTTCTTCCAAAAATCAGGCGAGATAAGATAGTCTTGTTTTGCTTAGATCCGTATGTTTTGCTTAGATCCGTATTGTCTACTCGAGTCCGGATGGAATTGTTCTCTCGCATTAAGAAAAGTTTGGGATACTTTTTGTAAAATACCCTTCATTTCAAAGTGATCAGTAATCATGCTCCAAAATTTTTGCTATTGTGCATAAGTGTAAATAGTAGCCTTATGGCTAGGTGCAAGAGAGTGTTTAACTTGCCGTTTAATTTCTTTCGGCTTAAAAAGATCTGGACCTTTTACTCTAGTATAGTAATAGAGGGTGTCAGTTCGATCCAAGAATTATCGTTATTAACATCTAGTTGATTAAGATTTAAATGCTTATCGGAGCAGTCTTGTTGATCTGCCGATTTAAAAGTTTGTCGAGTGATCGGGTCGACGAAATGAAATTTTTTGCGATACATAATTGGTATCCGATTATAACATGCATCCATTAATTGTAATGGAGAATAGAATTTTGGGCAGTGGTAAAGCCAGGGAACATTGCCATTGGTCTCTAAAAACATAGACCTATTCCGGGTCAAAATATAGCCGGCTAAACGCGGGCTTTCGATAGAGCATTAAAGTGTTGAGAATCATGGAGCGTTCTAACTCACATTGGTTCGTTAAAAGTGCCAATTCGGCAGTTCGAAGCATGTAAAAGCTTCGGAAAAGAATATAATCTAGTTTTTTTCCTAGATGAGTTTCGTAGTCTATTTGTCCCGGTGCAAAGGGATAATTTTCATTTTTAGTGTATTTCACATAAGTCAAATTTGGTCATTCCTGTATTAGCACTCGGGTTTATTTGTAAACCGTTATCCATATTAAAACCGTTTCGGTGTGCTATGAACAATGGTTTGTATTGGGTCGGGTGTATTGTTTTTGGGTGTCCACAAAAAGAGAGTGGTTTATTTAGGTTTTTTAGCATAAATTGTTGAGTGCCTCTATCTCGCGTATGGTGGTTGGATATTTTAGTAAAAGAATCTTTTACAATATAATAATTCTCTTCGTTTCGAATCATTTTGGCTTCGAGTTTTTTGAGAACCGAAAAAAAACGCAGGTGTGGGGCTCGTCCCAAGTATATGCAAAAGGGTCGAGTGATGTTGTGTCACATCCATTTTCATAGACAGGACAAGGCAATGGAATATTTTGCCAGTTATTAACAGTGCAATCTTTTAGATTGACAGTTCAGGAAATATTTTGCATGTACGATTCGAAAGTATCCAAATGGATCCAAGAACAATCGCGGCATTCGTTGTTATATTCGCCATCAACTTTGCCTATATTTGTATTTGTGACAATTTTTTCGTCACAGCGAAAAGGATTATTTATCGAATATCCTAAGTTAACATATCCCCGTTCGGCGGCGTGCTTACAAGTATGAGGGGAAATGTGTATATCAGTTGTGATGATATTTTGGCGAGCGTCTATTCCGCTTGAATCGAAAGAATCACAAAACCATCGGATAGATTGGTGTTTTATACGACATATTATCGCATTAATTTTTGTACTATAATGCCGTTGGTAAAGAGTAACCTCGGTTGTTGTAGTTTCGATATTTTCAGGTTGTATATTGCAGGGAGCTACTTTATTCAGCGAGAACATCTTATTCGATATCATTAGTTGACAATCAAAATGCGCAATTTTTAGATCTTTTGCTGTATTAGCGTAGAGATTGTCCTCTGGATTAAAAGCGCACATTTGTTGGGGGAAATATTAAAAGAGTGTATATAGCTAACCAAAAATTTTTTAGTTTTGGACGGCGGTGGAAAATAGAAATTTTACTTACTTTCAGCAAAGCATCGATTATTTGGTCCGTTGAATGATCAAAGTCCATAATTTCACCTTCTTCGAGATCGGTGATTTTAGGCATTATTTTTTGAAAATGGTTGATTTTTTGCAATTGCTGAGAAGTATTGATTGGCAGAGGAAGGTTTTGCAGGTTGAGAGGTTTTTGAAAGAATGATTCTGGGCTTATTTTTTTGCTGGTTTGTATATATCAGATTCCGATAAAATTTATTTGGTTAAGACATGTTATAGCAAAGCCGGCTGTTCAGTTATAATTGATATACTATACTCTGGCGTATTTGTTTTTACGGCCGTTGGGAGGGGTTTTATTTGCAACTTAAGACGGTAGTGATAAGCATGTTTGCTGTTTTTATAATAATGTGTTTGAGTTTGCAAATAACCATATGTTCTCACCATTTGGTCAGAGATTAGTATTTTAGTAGAAGCTTTCTTCTTGAAATTATTAACTTCTAATTGATTGAAATTATGGCTATAAAAAATGATAAAGATAACTGGCTCAAGTATCCAAAAAAATTAGAGCTTCTGAAAAATGTTTTGGGATGTAAGTGATGAGAAAAAGGAGGAGAGAAAAAAATTTATGAATTTATGTATAATTCAGATCTCTTTATTTCACGGGTCGAGTATTTATTATTCACGAACGACAATTATTTAATCGACGTTCCGCTTTTGCGGGACGCCGAATGGGGGTCAGCCCAAACAATAAAGTTTAATTTGGATAGGAAGGCTGATATCATGTTTAATTGTTGAGAGGAAATTGACCAACTGTCTAGCGATTCGATAGAGTTGATCGGTTTGGTCTTTGGCGAGGATGTGAGTATACTTTTGATCATTTGATTACAGTTTCATTGCTACAGTTATATTTTGAAATAAATGTTTTTGTTTCGTTTAGAAACTAATGTTTTTACTGTTATTTTAGTTCTATAAAAGCATGTTCATGGAGAACGGACGAGAGAACTTAGATATACTAAAAAGAATTACAATGGCTTGGTGGTGACCCGAGCCGGTTTTGCAGATAGTAGCCAAAAGCAAGCAATCAAAACAAAGAAGCGACAAAAGGACTCTAGAAAGTTTGTGTGCTAATAAAATTATACATGAAATAGCAAATAATTTTGAGTCGAAGTTGCCTTGGGGCGAAATTTAAAGAAAAATAAATTTATTTTTCTAATATTCATTTGTCTTTTTCCTTTTTTCCAAATCTGATTATAAGTTAGATGGAATTGGGCATCTGATTTTTTGTGTGGGACTTTGTTCTTTTTGGTCTTTCTGAGCTGACTTCAGGAACAGGCGCATAGAAACTATTTTTGTAGTAGTTTTCTGAATTATTTGGAGATTGAGCATAATTTGAAAATCCTTCTGAAGTATTAGAAAGATGAGAAAACTTTTGGGGTGGTGAAACATGAAACTGTGTTCTAACGTTCCGGTGGCTATGTGAGCTACTTGGACTATTGAGTTCACTGAGTTCATTTAATATTCGTTTTGGATATGGCGTAGAACTAGTAATAGGCTGTATATCGGGGTTAAATGATGTTGATTCGAATAAAGTCCTTAAGTTCATAGTTTCCTGTCCGGAATCAGAACTTTGTTTTGGCGACTTATTTTGTTCAGATTTTCTGATTGTAGAATCGTGGTTTGACATATGTTGATATCTACTAGTTATCAATGGCGAATAGGAATAATTTGCAAATTCAGTCTTTTTGGGCTGATTAAAATCGTCGATTTGTTAGATGATTATAAAAACCATCGGACATTGGATCAGTTGAAAATTCACTAACTAATTTTGGCATTGTTTTTTCTGTTGGGAAATATTCAACAATATGATTGCGGTGTACCATTTTTTCCTTGAGGTTGCATCGTTTTCTATTTTATAGTTGACATCTGTTACTTATTCAATTACAGTATATGGGCCAGATCTTAAATGTAGCAGCTTTTGAGACTTTAAAAGCGGTTTAGATCTATTTTCTTGCAATACTTTACTGCCAATTTTGATTGGTTTACCCAGTTTATGTTGATTTCGGAAATAATGCACTTGATTAGTGACGCGGCGGCAATGTATATAATTTTTGCTGTAAATTGTTTTAAAAAGATTCTCTTTTTAAAATTACTGAGGATATTCGGTTTTGGAGTAACTTATCGCTTTTCTCATTTTTTGCACTTTCTTGCACTATGAACATGAGGCGAAAGGCCGGTGCAATATTCTGAGATGCATCGTTTATCAGTTTCACGAAATAATCCTAGGTTAAGGCTTATTGGAATTCGTGGTTTACTGCTAAATACGATTTCGTATGGCGTATAACCAGTACTTGAATTGACGGCGGTGTTATGAGCAAAGGCAAATTTGTTTATTAGTTCTGACCAATTAGAACCAGCATCAATTATAGAATGCCTGAAATATTGAGTTAAATGCTTATTTTGGACCTCAACTTTGCCGTTTGTCCACGGTGCGTATGTAGTTTTGGGTCTAAGTGTAATACCTCATTCAAATTACCAATGAACGAAATCATTGCTAATAAAAGCACTTCCATTATCATGAATGATTTGTTGAGGAATGCCAAATGATGTGATATATTTTTTAAGGAGATTTTTTGTTTCCTTTGAGTCGCCGTGTTTGCGAGGTTATACTTGTATGTATCGAGAAAATGCGTCTACAACAACTAAACGATAGTTTTGCTGTTTCTCATTGGTCTGAGTGGACCTTTGTGGTCAATATGAATTGTTTTCATTGGCGTTGTTTCTAGTTGACCCCATTGCTGTAAGGGAGCCTCCTTTAAATCTTTTCTTTTTGGCTTGTTTTTTTGACAATCAAGACAATCGTGAAGAAGCATTTTTACCCATTTATATAGTCCGGGCCAATAGAAGTATCTTTTAATACTTTCTAATGTTTTTGATTCTCCGTGATGACCACTTGATGACTATGGGCTAGGTTGAAACTGTTGAGAAATAATGATAGTGGCAAACATATTTTTGGGGTTTGGGAACAATCATCGTTATATTCATGAATACACAATAATTCGTTTTGATTTTCGATGAATAGTAGATCAAACTGTCGAAGATAAGCTCTTATAGCTTTATCTCGAGGTCGATGAGGTTTGGTCTCTGAATTTGTACCTCTTTTGACCCATTTTTTTGACAGAGTGAATTACTGGATCTTTTAATTGTTCTTGGACAATTGTTTCTACCTCAAGAGCAGCATTTTTTTTTCAAAATCCGTCAATTTGATTAAATCTAGTGGATCATTTTTTCCTTTTTCTGGTTGCAAGCTAATTGGTTCAATTAGCTTTGATGTTTTAGTTCTATTTTCAAAATCTTGCTTTGCCTGTTCAAAGTTGTCAATGAAACTTCGTTCGACATTGCCCTCGCAAAGTTTTATCAACTCTGGGTTATCAAGCTCGTCATCCAGCGCGAAATTTTCGTCAGGTATTTCTTCGTAAATATTGTGGGTTGACAATTTTTTATTTGGTTGATTTGTTTGCCAAATTTAAAGAAATCTTTTATGCATTCTCCTGGATTGCATTGCAAGGTTCTTGATAGTAATCTAGTGCTTCTTTGATGCTGAAATCCTCTTTTTCACGTATAGCTATAAGTTTTTTCCCCACCATGCAATTGAGCAATGATTGGATAGCAATCGCTGTGTGTTGTATTTTTGTCTTCTTTGTGAAGCACTGAATAATTAATTTGTTCTCCGGTATCTAGAACAAATTTTATTTCTTTTAGAATCGTTTTATGTTCAATTTGATATTTTTAAATATCAGCGATTGGAACATTTCTGCTTAAAAGATCAGGAAAAGCTAAGTTTGTGCCTGGTGTAAACTCATCGCAGTCTTGGATTGCATATGGTTTTTCTTCTCCTGGTATATCTTACTGCATAGCCGAGTACGCCTTTATGTATGGTTACCGGGTGGTCTTGTTGATTTTCAATTTAAATCGGGAGTTTGTATTCAGTTTGAACACAAATAGTATTCATGAAAAATAATCCAGTCTTACGCGTGTCTTTGTGCGGAAAAAATGTAGTCCATTTCTTAAAATATGTTTCGGCTGTATGTTCATACAGATGTGATGAGCGGTGTGAGATATATAGGGGATCTTTAAGTCGGATTGTTTCTATTTTAGAAACATTCGGATATTCTTTATCCTTGTTTATAAGCCATATGAGATGACAACCTCTTCGGATTTTACTTCCACTGCTGGGATATCATAATAAAGGGCTTTAAGAAACAAATGACAGAAGTCGATTCCTAATAGATTAACAGTGCGTTATTCTGTTAAACAGACTTTGTGGTTTGTTGGATACTTTCCGTCGTATCAAAGCATGAAACGATCGATGTATGGCCAAGCATACGGATTTCAGATCCGTTGTAAGTTTTGGCTTTACTTTGGGATTTTAAAAAAGTCATTTTTGCCCAATTTTGTTTAATTCTCGATAAGTTGGTTCCTTCATGATACTAAAGGTTGATCCTCGATGGACCATAAATTCAATTTCCAGTCCACTATTTTTATTTGTGTCTATGATGGCGAAATGATACAGATTGAGTTAGATCCTTGCTTTTGGATTGCTATCTTCACTCGGCTTCGGAGGATTTAATAGTTTAAAGGAAACACATCTGTCAGTGCGTTACAGTAGTTAGTTTCTTCTTCTACCCAATGGGTTTTTTTTTCAACTTGATTTTGGTATATTCTGAATCCTGGTGATCTTGATCGATCAGAATCACGACCAGTTGTTCGGTTATATCCGTTTTGATTATATATTGTCGACCTCTGCGATCACTGCTGCATTGCCTATTTACTTGGTCATAATGCTGTTTTGCAGTTTGTTCCTTGTCCCTGAAAGTATTTTGTTTCGGATACTTATCTTCATATGACTCATTTCGCCTGGGATTGGAATTATACGATGGTTGTTGTTTTTTTCTTGGATAATCTTCTTTGTTATTGTTATTTTGGTAACGAATACCATAGTTACTACGATTCTGGAAATTTGAAGTATTTCCATAATTTCCCGATTGACCGCTTTGATTTGTAAAGTTGTTGTTTCTTGACTGACCGTTTTGATTGTAATTACTTTGATTTGAGAAATTTTGGTTACGTTAATAGTCGGTCTCAAATTATACTTCTCTATCATTTTTTATTGTTAGCTCTTTGCTAAGTTTGTTAACTTCGTCCCGGACTTGTTTCTTGGAGCATCTAGAGATAGAATGACCGTTCGTCCTACAATAATCACAAAAGCGTGTATTATTTGGTCTGCCTTTTATATTCGGATCTCGGCGGCGAAAGGAATGTTGTTCATTTATGGCACTAACCTCTTGATTTTCAATCAATTTGGTTAACTCTTTTATTTGCGTCTCTAGTGATGTCATTTTATCTGTCGATGTTTTGTTTGCAGGGTCAGTGGCGACGATCAAAGTTAAATCTTTTGTAATTATATGATTTGTAAAGGTTTCCCATCCTGTGTTGGGGTTCTCTATCATGTACTCATGAGCTTTTTGCTTCAGAGCTAAGGGTTTAGACATTTAACTGAGAAATCTGTATACTTTTGAGTTCTTTGTCTTGTCTTGACAAGTACCAAAAACTCCTAGTAGTCCACAACTTGGGGAATCGTCCAGCAAAATACCTGGTCCGAAGAGTCCAATTCCGGCTATAGTGGCCAATACCATCGGCGCCCCTCGCCTTCTTCTTGATTGATTCTCTTCAGCTTCATTGAAAAGGAAATGAAAGGTTTCAACTTTGATGCTCGATACTTCGTCTTGTGCCAGTTGAACTTCACTCTGCAGTTTTCGAAGCATCCAATCGACGTTAAAAGATTCCACACTAGCGTTGAACCTTTTCGCAAGTTGAGGCTACAGTCTGTTCTTTTCGATTTCCCTTTAGTTGACAGGATTGAGAGTAATTGCTTGACCTTCTCCTGGATGGTGAAACGATATTTTTTGAATTGCCCAAGACTGTTAGGTTGTAGGATGTAGGATAAGTAGAAGCTCTGACTAGACACAGTTGCTGCGCTTGATCTTAGTTTGAGCTCGTCGTCAGAATGTCGTCGTCTTGCTGGAGTGGGTGAGAAGTGTCACTGTCAACCGCGAACTGTCACCATGTAACAACCTCACTTTGCCTCTTTCCTTTTACAGATGATTCATTTGTTTAACTGCTCTTTGATCTTGCAGTATCTTCATATATTGATGCGAGGGCCCGACAGTGTCTTCAAACTTTCCTCAGCTTGACTCAGAGAATACATTTAGGTTAGTATAGAGCTTTATTGTTTTCACTCCCGCTGTTTAGTATCTCTACTAATCTCTCTCCGTCTCGTTTGTTCATATTATTTACATTAAGTAAACAATAATTCATTCGATCTCATAACTTTAATAAGTTTAATTAAGCAACTAAATATAGCATGAAATGGTCATTGGAAATGTCATGACTAATAATGACACCACTTTAGGGGTGTCATAACAAATAAATTAATTTATTCAAGTGGAATACTTAAATTGATTATTTAAATTGAAAATATAATGTTTTTCATTGCAGTTCCTTAAATTTCAAAGTCGCAATAACAAACAAAACAGTGGTTGTGTGGCGTCGCTGAATCGACTTTAGTTTAAAAACTAGTCAGTTAGGAGCTATAAATTGTCATGATAGTTAAATTGGCGAAGTTAAGAGCATGAAATCTTAATAAATGAAGTCGATGTTATCATGATTGGATTTCAACTATTTAAACAAGTGCTAGCTCACTTTTTGGCGAACCGATTTTATATAAGAGAGATCAGCTCAAGAAAGAAATAGAAATTAAGCCTTAAATTTTTGTTCAAGATAAAGGTTGGACATCTGACCAAAGCATCCCTGTGTAAAAGAATCGCCTTGCCGCTAACAGGAAACGTGTAAATACGTCTGTAAAGCAATTAAATGATAATAGCCAGACATGGTATTTTATACCAGTCACGTGCAAGATAAAGCATTCCTGCAAGGACCTTACAAGATAGCCCATCTTCGTCGAAAAAAGATTCCGTATAGCATAAAAGTTTTTAAAATGTTTCTTAATTGGTGGTTTTTCGTTTCCGCTTGTGCAGTAACAAAATGAAACAATAAACGAGGTGCAGAAATTTTTGAACTCATCTAATTTATTTATCCAGTTAGAGAAATCTGCCAATATTTATTTAGTTAAGATGGAATTGTTTTCTCAATTTGAAGTCTTTCTCTGAAGCTGACCTTCAATCAAATTGAAATTGTAACTGATTCTTATAAAACCGCCGGTTTGAGTTTTATGTCAAAGTTTAAAATAGGGTAAAGGTGAGCCGCTCAAAAAACAGTGATTATCAATGCTGAGGTTGTTTATTGCAGCGGCATGGTTTATTTCAGAATGCTAAGATGCTATTTTCATGAACCAAGATATCTGTGAGAAACTATCTCTAGTCAAATCAAAATACGAAACAATCCCTTCCTTATTTATTCAAAGAGAGATATAGGCTTTTCTGGGAACTATGGCCGGATCTGCATTGAAGCGACTGATGCATGAGTACAAACAACTCACTCTGCAGCCTCCTGAGGGCATCATAGCTGGACCAAAAGACGAGGAAAACTTTTTCGAGTGGGAGGCATACATCAGGGGTTAGTCATTTTATTTAAGGGGTATAATATTTGAGAAATTAACGGCTTAAAATGGTCGCTAGTTGAGATATTTTGTAACGAAAGTTAAAAAATAGCGTTGAGTGATAGATATTATCAGTCCTTGAGTCGCAAAAAAAGAGATTCGCCCAATAAAATAAGAGTCTGAAATGTAGAGAAATAATAGAAACGGAATATGCTGAGGCAAGCCTAAAAAGCCTTTAAAAGACCTTCTGCGAACTGCAGAAACCACATTATTTATTATTATGATTAAATTCTCGCAATTTTCTTGATTTCTAGTTTTTCTTGACAGTTGAAAGAACAAACTAGTTCGAACAACTGTTCCTGAAATTCATTCTCGTCTACATTTTTATAAGTTTCCTACTTGTTACCAGGTCCTGAGAATAGCTTCTACGAGAACGGAGTGTTCCCCGCCACCATCACCTTTCCCACAGACTACCCTATGAGTCCCCCCAAGATGAGATTCACTTGCGATCTCTTCCACCCCAACGTCTACTCCAACGGCAATGTCTGCATATCCATACTCCATTCCCCAGGTCAGTTTGAATACCAAGAGTAAGAATGTAGCTGACACAATGACAGATCCATTTTAGTAACAAGCAATATGGGAGTTTATTGAGAATAGATATATTAGGTTTTAAGGTGCTCAAAATGGATCAGTCGATTTTTTTCAGCTGCGAGGCTAAAGCATAGTGCATCTCAGTGACATATTAAATTTTAAGTTTTTATTTCTATTTTCGTAGGAATTGATCTTTTCCAATGTGGCATCGCGAAAAACAGATTGGGACAAAAACTGATTGGGTCAAATTTCAGCCACCATTTTATACAAAATACAAAAACAGTGGCTAAGATCCAATGTGGTTTATGTAAAATGATTTTTATTCGTGCAGGGGAGGACCCGACTGGCTACGAGAAGAGTAGTGAGAGATGGAGTGCAGTGCAGGGAGTGGAGAAGATACTTTTGAGTGTGATGAGTATGCTGGCAGAACCTAATGATGAGTCAGGCGCCAATGTGGATGCGAGCAAACTGTACCGAGAAGACAGAGACGCATTCTTACTCAAGGCAGACTTATGTGTCAGGAAGTCACTGGGACTAGCTTGAACTGGAGAAGAACTTCAAGGACTAAAAGGAAGGCTCAGATCACTTAATAGAACAGAAATATAGGAAGTTGAAGGGCAAAACATTTCTGGTGTTTTTAATGACTTATGGTAGTCTCTCTCGTTTAACAGTGATCAAAAACATAAACAGTTGCTCTAGCGTTCAATTATCTTCAACTTTTTATTTATATACTTGCAAAGCAGTAGAAAACTCCTTAAAACTTTAAAACTGGGAATTATATTTAAATTACATGCGCTAAATGTGTTGTTTAAAATTATAATGAATTTCAGAATTCGAAAACATTTTCATTTTTGAGGCCGTATTTTGTTTCAGGAAAGTCTTCAGATTTCTTTGCGATTGCACGCATATCTTGGTTTTATTTTTTATTTCTTAAGTTCACTCCAAGTTGTTTTCTAAATAGAAGGCAAATTACGCGATGCGATAGCGATATATCAGCGCTCGTGTTTTAATTTAAACATTTCCCAGCGAAATGAACGAAGCACTTTATACAGTTTCATCAAATTGATTAGTTGTATCAAAAAATGTGCCAATCAGAAGAAGAACTGCTTGTTGCTGTCCACGAAGCATAGAAGATTCCAAATTTGTTTTTTTTTTGTGCGAGATCTGCGGAGAGGAACTTCAGATAATCTTCCAATAGGTGCCGGTTATGGGTTGAATATACACTATATGGTGTTTTAAGAGTCATTTTGGTCGAACTAAAAAAAGGTCACGAAAATCCGCCCACTCCAAGAGAAAATAATAGATCATATTAGCTTAATAATTTTTAAGATTCATGAACATACTGATTATAGGTCTTGGAGTTTTTTTCAGGAAAATCTTAACAGGTCGTCACGCCAAAGTTTGAGTTATCGCAGCTTGACTTTTGATTCTCTTTTAAGTTTTTAAAGTTCATATCCTTTGTTCAGAGGGAGGCAAACTCCACTATCGAACAGCTAAAGTATACCGGCCACGAAAAACATCAGCGACTTTTAGTTTCGAAAGTCGAATTTAGAAATCGGATTTCCCAGCTAAATAAAATCTTTAAGTATTGATCGAGTTTTCTCAAATTGGGTCTATTTCATGAAAAAATTGTGAATTATGAATTGTTCTAGAAATTCAAAGAGGTTAAGGGCCATCTAATTTTTTTTCTTGAAAAATCGAACGCTGAGATTTTTCAAAAAACAAGTCAATTTTTTTTAGCGCGTTACTCTTTTCCAACTGCCAGTTGACTGTTTTACAAAACTTTCAATTGGTGGCTAAAACCCAATGTGGCTTAATCTTAGATGATTTGTAATCATCCACGGGAAGACCCGATTTGCTACAAAAAGCGTAGTGAGAGATGAAGTACAGTGCAGGGAGTGGAGAACATACTGTTAAGTGTAATGAGTATGCTGACAAAACCCAATGAAGAGTCAGGCGCCTATGTGGATTCGAGCAATTTGTACCCAGAAGACAGAGACGCTTTCTTACTCAAGGCAGACTTGTTCTTCAGGAAGTCAGTGGGAATAGCATGAACTTGAGACGAATTTTGAAGGCTAAAGAAGGCTCAGATCACCTAATAGAACAGAAATATAGAAAGTTGAAAAAAATTTGGGTGCTTTTTAACGTCTTATGGTAATCATTCTCTAGCAATGACAAAAAACTTGATGAGTTGCGTTAAGGTTAAGTTATCTTCTATTTGTATGTAATGGCAAAGCAGTAGAAAACTCCTTCAACTTTAATGTCGGAATTATTTTCAATATACATGCTCTAAATGTGATAATAAAAGTGATAATGAAATTCTGAATTCCATTTTTTTGGATTTTTTGAAGACGTGTTTTTGTTTCAGGAAATTCCTGAAACTTTTTTGCGATGAGACGCATATCTTGATGATTTGATTTTCTGTTTCTTCTTAAGTTCACTTCATGTTCGTTTCCTAAATAGAAGGCAAATTACGCGATGCGATAGCGAAACCTGAAAAGCGATTTAGCAGCGCTCTTTGTGTAATTTACATATTTACCAGCTAAAAGAAACCCTCTTTTACATTTTTCTCAAATTGATTGTTTGTATTATAAGATATCAATCAGAAGAAGAATTGCCGGTTGCTGTCCAAGTAGCATAGATAATTCTGAGTTTATTTTTTTAATGCGAGCTGTGCGGAGAGGAACTACAGACAATCTTCGAACACGTGCGGGTTATGCGTTGAATATACACTATGGTGTTTTAAGAGTGCTCAAAAAGTCACTTTGGTCGAACTAAAAAAAGGTTACGAAAATCCGCCCACTCCCAGAGAAAATAATAGATAATATTAGATAATTTTTAAAATTCATGAAGATACTGGTTATAGGTCTTGGAGTTTTTTTCCAGGAAATTCTTGGAAAGGTGTTGACGCCAACATATGATTTTTCGCAGTTTGACTTTTGATTTCTTCCCAAGTTTTTAAAGTTCCTATTCTTTGCTTAAAGGAAGGCAAACAAAACTACCGAACAGCTAATGTATAAAAGTCACGAAAAACGTCATCGTTTTCTAATATCGAAGGAGGATTTCAATTTAACAGGGGAATCAAGATTTAACAGCGGAATCCAACTTTTCCCTAGTGGCCCAATTTACCCAAATTGAGTTAATATTAACTACAAAAGTTTCAATCATAATGTTTTCTTGAAATTCAAAGCGCTGCAAAGACATATTTTTTTGCTTTGAATTTAGAAAACTGATTTAAAAAAAATTCAGTTTATTTTCTTTTCCATTCATGACTCATGTACTCTTTTCCAACTGTTTGTTGGCTGTGTTTAAAAACGGATTTCAGATTGAATAGTGTAGATTTGCTATAAATTGATTCATCGGTATCAGCAGCTTAATTTGCCGGATTTGCTTGCTATAAGTTTGACTAATTGGCAAAGATTTTAAAAGCATTGTTCCTTGCAAAATTTTTAAAGCGTACACAGTTTCTGTTAAAAATCAATCAAATTACGACTGAAAAAGAGCTTCAGTAAATTATAACTCGAAGTTTAAAAAATCGTAAATACACTTTTTTTTGTATTTGCTGGTACAATAAATGTTTCTGGAAATCCAAAGAGCTTTAATAAGATAAATTTTCCCAAAAAATTCTTTCAATTCCATGAAAACTGTTTTGATTTCCGTGAGCTTAACTTTTGTTACTTCTTTTGTTAAGTCAGACGAAATTAGGAACCACATAAAATCGCCAGGTAGGCCTAGTGATACATCGTTAACTCTTTATAAAGTGGCTGTTGGTTATGTTTTTGTTTTGGAGAGCTTAAGCTGAGCATGATAATCAAAAAAACATATAAATTACCCGGTGATCAAATTGTCCTAATTTCATCGAAAAAACTCCACTTCGAGTGTAATCGCTTCGTATTTTGCTTTGGTTTTTTAAAATTGTTTTCTGATTCGATTGCATTTGATCACATTAATTCGGAAATGAGATAAGTTTCACCAGCATGAACAGTAGTTTTATTTCCAGATTGTTTGGCATTTTTTCAAGATTGTATTCCATTGAAATTTTGGATGATATGTAATCATGAAATCAAAACGTCGAAACTCATAATAATCTCTAAAACAATAAATTAATCTTATTTTCACAAAAGTCTAACAAGTTGGTTATCTTGTGTAGACGATAGTTTGGACAGACTCTAATAAAATTAAATCTGATGTTAAGTCAACAGATGGTCCCAAATTACTGTATTAAAAGTTATCTTGGTAAATTTAAACGGCTGGAAATGATAAAGGAAGCAGTTCATCAGTTTTATACTTGCTTCAGCTTGTCGTGTCAAACTAGTTTCAATAACCGGAAGAAATTATCAGTAAATTAAATGTTTTTGCGTTCAATAAGGTTTTCTGGGCAGTGAAAATGACTAAATTGAAACATTTAAAAGCATAACATTTGTTTTGACGAGATAAAAAACTTACAGTGAGTTAAATTATTTTGATACCACGGGACACTTTTGAAGCGCTGTTCTTAGCTTATTTTTATAGATGAGTTTTATATGGTTGAAAAGCCCTTGATTTCTTTATTCAACGAGTCAGTTTTTTTTTACCAATGTTCGTGTAAATTTTTATCTTTGTTTTTGGTTGCTTATTGAAAAAAATCAACTTCCCAGAATTCAATGGAAGACAATGGATGATGAAGAACATTTTGATTGTTTGATTGCTATATCATTATTATTATTATTTTTTTGAATTTATGATCCTTTACTGATACAAACACTAGCTTAGTATTTTAAGTGGGCTCAAAAGGTCAAAAAGGTCAAACTTAAAAACCAAAGTTGATAAATGAAATTTGAAGATGCACCCCGATCGATGAAGTCTACACCGATTGAGAAAACCCACCTCCTTTTCCTGGCTAAGAGTAATATTAACAGTTTTTTTAGTGCGGTTTCTTAGCGAAATAAAAGGCAAAACTGAAAATATTTCCCCTAAATAAATGACAAAACTGAGAAAACGTAGTGAGTATTGGTCTTCATATTTTTTTTGCTTATTTTGTTTCTCAAGAAAAAGTTCTGAAATTTTTGACTCTCAAATATAATTTTTTGTTGCGGCTTGATGTTCAATTTTTTTAAGTTCATCTCATTTTTCTTGTTGAAAGGAAGGTGGACCCTTTTTTTAACAGCAAATGGGTAAAATTCAGGAAAACGTAATCGCATTTTAAATTCGGAAGTGAGTTTTAATTTTAAGAAATGCCAGCAGAGTAAGAACTTTACGCACTGACCCAGTTATTTCTATATGAGTTGTTTTTATCAAAAAGCTTCAATCTCAAATATTTTGTGAAATTCAGGGAACGTTAAAATTGTAGACTCGAAAAGTGTTCAGAAGATTGAGAGGGCAACAAAAAACTCCTTAAGGAGGTGAGAAAGGAGTTGAAAAAAACTAAAACGTGACAGAGGTGACCGTAAAGCAAAGCTGCAGGTCGTAAAACCAGTTGTTGCCAGACTGAATACGATTGACTCTCATATATATGGGCGATTTGAGAAATATGTCCCTTGGAAAATGTCTGGTTTTCGGCGTCTGCTACTTTTTTCTCTTAATTGTGTTACACGTCAACTGTGAAATATAGGGTTGTAGTAATGTCCCATTTTTCATTTCTACACTAGGACAAAACCAGAGAAAATTTGAGGCTGCATTTGAACTCAACTGTTCTACCTCTTGGCGAAAAATTTTTAAAGGAATATTTTGAAGTCACAGGTTGAACCAGCAAACCTTTATACTGTTTTCCGAGAAACGATCCGACAAATAGGACAAGGCAAATTTAAACGTATTCTTCAACAAAATACGGAAAAGCCGACAGAAGAAAATGTAGGCGACAACGCAGCAACTATAGACGGAATTTGCCATTTGCACAATTTTTTGGTTTGTGAATAGCATGAATTAACTCCAAAACGGTTAGTCTGCATTTTACGCAAATTTGGATTCTTCCTATAAAAATTGGTGTGGCAGCCAAAAAATGCAAAAAAGAATCTCAATGAAAAGAACGCAATACAAAAAGCTTAAAATACTATTCGCATCTTTATTAGATGTTTATCAGACCTCTTTTCTAAGTAAATATCTCAAAAAATAGTTTTTGTAATTGGTGCGAGGTGTCTGTCTATTGCCATTTTTCCTCGCACTATAACGAAATACGTAGATAACGCTATAAGCACTGCCGTTACTTTGAGTGTTAACCCTCCAGCAATTAACCCAAACAAAAGGCTGCAACAGTTACTTCAAATAAGGTATCTACAGAACACGACGAATATAATCATACGGGTTGTTGTCATAAACAATTCACTGTCACCTCATCGGAGCAACAGTTTTTGGCCTTGTCTTATCGGGAGTTTTATTGGAGTGTTTAGGAAAACATGATATATATTGAAAGCTGAATACCACCATCATTGGTTTTAAACGACGCGTCATATCCAAAAGAAATCGTGAATTGAAATCATTGCTTTCTGAGCTGCGTACTGTCAATCCCGTCAAAAACCTCGAGCTATAAAATCTGGAAACAGTCTTAGACCATTCGGAGGCTTTTGAGAAAGAAAAAGCTATCTGCAAAACAATGAGATAACAAGCCGCGTCCATTAAAAAACCAACCAGCAAAAAACCGAAATAAAAAAAGAGATGGAAAGTCATTAGCAGACGCTAGCAACGAAAATTGATCTGTAGATTTTACTTTTTCTTGAACAGAATTGATTTGGATTTCGAGTATATTTGACCTATCAAGTATCCCAAGTGTACACATTTCAAATCCTACTTGCGTACTGTATAAAGATAACTCTTGTTCATTCCCTCGAGTATTCACGTGTGCGTGAAATTAAGCGATTCAAATAGATTTAGGTGTTACTAACTTGGTTAATTTTTTTAAACTGTTTGTAGGCATTAAGTTGGTTCATTATAGAGGATAAGGGTTTATGATTTGGCGTCAAGGCAGGTGGATTCTTAATTGCGTTTGAATTGTAGCACATTTGTGCAGTCATAAGATACCCACAGGGATCGACTCACGGGCCCTAAGGCCCCTCGAGGAGACGTCACATAGTGCAATTTTTAATAGAATTTCTCTCTAATTTTAATGAAACGGCACATAGAGAGAGAGAGAGAGAGAGAGAGAGAAAGAAATAAATTATATCGCGAATATAAGAAACAGCAAATATAACAAAGGCTGACCAGCAATATTTTCCTTGGAAGTAACCTTTTCTTGGACCGCTTAATATTTGAAAACAAAAAAAAATACCTTAAAATAAGTAAAAAGGTTCTCAAATAGCGAACGCCAAATGCTGTGATATACGCCCAACTCAAAAGTTTTTGTATAAATCCAATTTTATTTGATACATCATTCATACTGTATCAAGTGGCTGTTGGCTATGCTGTTTTAGAGAGTTCTTAACTGCGCATGATAGTACAAGCATCATTTAAAAAAGCCTGTGGTTAATTTTGATCTAAGTGAAAGAATGAAATAGTTTTTGAACCGCAAAATTAAAAAATTAATTTCACACTGATCGAACATTTGGAAATGGAGACGATTTTCGCGAGGATGATTTCACTTCCATGATCTGCGGCGAAGATGAAATTTCTGACTGATATGTATTCATTAAATCAAGAATTCGAAACGGTATGTCGTTATAATCTCTCTTAATGATGAAAATATATAATTTCCAAAAAATCTATAAAAGGTTAATTTTTTGCGTAGAAGAGAATTTGGAAAGACTGCTCTTAAAATCAATGTGATCTTCATTCAATAGATTGTTTCTAATTTCTGTATCAAAAACATCTTAGTAAATTCTATTGGCTGTAAGTAGTAAGCTCTACGATTCCTTGCAGTATTTTTTTCCCGAAAATTCAGTAATTTTGCGCTCAGGAATTAACTTATTGGTTGTATACTTACTTTAGTTTGTGGAACCAATTTTGCTTTAAATACAGGAAGCTTTCTTTATTCCACAATCTAAGCGTTTTTTGAGTTCAAGAAGTTTCCTGGGTATTGCAACCCACAGAAATTAAGATTTAAGAGTATTAGTCTTGTGTTGGCGAGACAAACAACCTAATGCGAGTTCAAATCTATCAAGCCATAGAGCCACAGTACTCCTTTTATTTCATCTTTGTAGATAAAGTGTATGGGTTGATATGCCCATGTTTTTTAGCGAACTAGATTAGTCGTAAGAGGGCTCGAAAAATACATTTAGTTACTATCAATTTACTTATCCTATCTAATTTCTTATCTTTCCATAGGAAGTCCTCCCACCTCCACCTCAAGAAATTCGAAATCCGCACCTGGCCTAGATTAATTTTATCTAGTTTAGCTGACTACAATTACTTTGCAAAATAAGTTACGAAAATGAAAACAGTTACATTAGTTTTACGAATCAGGAAGATATTGAAAATGAATCTTGCTAACTTTTTCGTTGTTTTCTTTTTCCAGAAAAAAATCTTGAAACTTGTTCACGCTTTTCCACTGTTTCACTTCTGAATTCTTTTAAAGTTTAATTCAGCTCCTTTGTTTATACACTAATGGACAAAAATAAATGCAAATTAAGGACTTCACTATCTAAATTCTCTTTTCTAATGACTATTTTGAACCACATTTACTTCGATTTACAGCAAAATAGTTGCATAGACCAAGGGGCAAATGAGCAGAACTATCCTGCATGAAATTGTCAGTATTTGATTTCAATCACTTACCAATGTAGTCTGAGTCTTAAAATGCAAGATTTCTTCTTCTGCGCTAAGTTTTGCATTGAATTGAATTCTTTCTTAAATAAGCGGAGTAAAACAAAACTGAATTTCAAAATTTTTACCGATTTTCGATTTCAATGCTTATTTTGGACATTTTCAATTTGAACAATGAAGAGAGGCATTTTAGAAAGTAAAATCCTGTAATTTTGCTTTATTTTGTCCACTAGTATAGAAAAAAAGTCCAATAGTAATCAACAAAAATGTAAAGTTCAGAAAAAGACTTTATTGTCAAAAGTGATTTTTAAATTTAAGAATAACCAGCAGTTTAAGATTTTTGTTTATGGCTCAGGTTTTCTCAAATATGTCACACTTATCAAATGTGGGTCGGATCAGAACTGTGCGTCTATGTATCCAATTCTGATGAAGTGGCGTATTTACTGGTTCAGGTCCTATATTTCACAAAAAGTTTTTATTGTTTTATTCTTACTTCAGGAAATTCTTGTTTACATGGGCTATTTCCTTTTTCGAATAAATTTACAAATAAATTGTAACAAACTTGAACTTGTCCTCGGGCGGGATTGTTTTGTGGTTTTATGAAAAATGGGAGTATCGAGTTATTGTCGAAATTTTCGTTGTATTCGATCATGTTTTATTTGTAAAACTGTTAGTGTGTAACATTCAAAATGTCTTATTGGTTGATTCCAAATAGATAGACGTTTTGATTTGATGTTATATGACTTATTAATTTTGCGTTGTCCTTTAATTGCTGATGGTGTTGTAGCTTCTGAGTCGGAAGAATATATTTGGTCGTCTATCGGTTTTTTTTTATTTATCGACTCTTTTAAATCTTGAAGTTCCTGTACCGTGTTTGTTTCTGATTCTGAGACTGCGTTACTTCGTTTTGAAAATCGTCTTTTTATAAGTTGTCTTTGTTTTGTTATGATTGTTTTTTTTTTCGTGTTTGTCTTTTTGACCTAAAATATCTTATTGTTTGTCTGTGGTGTGATTACAAGGTCGTATCTTCCGTTCTTAATTAAACAATTATGTGATACAATTGTTTGTTTACTACCTAGATTATCTCTTGACATAAGGTTTAGAATGATGGATGCAATATTTGGGGGTTAGAGTTTTTAATTTCCTAAACTGTTAGTCCTTACAATTTTTGTGTGGTTATCTTAACTTGGGGCATAGATTGTCGAGGTTGACGGGTTGGAGAGAAAGTATATCAATTCGTGAGAATGATTTTTTACTTTCTCGTGAATAAATTTTAATCTTTGAGCTACATAATTATTCTTACCTAGGGGCCATCTAAGAGGAAGGGCTCACCTGAAGGATGAGTAACCGAAGTTCTTCACTGTTTTGCTTAATTGTTTTGTTTATAAGGGTTGGGTAATGAATCGACGTTCGAGATCGTTAGGGACTTTTAAAATTATGGGAAGGGGAGAACAAAATTGTTCTGATTTGATCCAAGGAAAGCTTTATGATCAGTAATAAAATAAGTTAAAGTTGGGTTTGATTTAAAATCAAAGATCCAAGGGAAGCCTTGATGATATTTTTATTAAAGAAAAGTGGGATATTGAAAGCAAGGATAAGTTTTGATAAATTTTAATTCAAAAGTTTTGAGTTTAAAAAAATTTAAAAGTTAAGGTTTTGATAAAATTATTTTCTTGAATTTTTGCTGTTATGTTTTAGATGATGAAGCTGGGATGAGAAAAATCAATTAATTTATGAAACTAAAAATGATTTTTGTACTAACTAATTTTTGTATTTTGTATTTAATAAATTATATATTGAAAAATTTGATTTACAGCAGATTTTTGGGAGGAACGACTTGTGTTTTTTTTATCAGTCGTTTTTTTATAAAGAGTAGGTTTAGCAAGAGTAAGGTTGTTGAAGTATTTTTTCTTCAAATTTTTTTTATGTCACTAATTTAAAATTTAAATTTACTGGATGAATTATTCTAAATACAAAAATTTGTTCCGTTTTCCGTCGTACTATCATGTAGCAGAGTGGTCCGATTCCTGATTGTCTTTCGCGCCACGATCTTGGTCTTCTTTCAATACCTGGTATTTCTGGCATTGCTTGAAAGTTTGGGATAATTTTATTGAGACGGAGACATTTCTATCAAATTATCTGTTCCGTCTACCATTTTGCAATTTTGCAATTGTCTAATTCTACGATCTTTTTTTTCTAAATCTAAGTTTGTTAAGGTCTTGTTCGAGACTTTTGAAGGGACCAGATGAGTTATTGCCTATTGGTTATACGTAGAGTAATTTCAGATAAGGTACACCGTCTGCTCGTCACGCTATCTTATTTTCGGCCGGATAGATTCGTGCAACTTCTTAGTCTAATACCGATCTTAATCTTACTCTTATCTCTGCTAGTCTCAATAGATCTAGTGTATACTGGTTTATGCGAGTTAGTTCTTGGAGTTTATCCAGAAGGAGAACAACTGTCTTCAAAGTTTTATTTAAAATGTTCTGGCGCTGAAACTACAAGTAGTTTCAGCACTTACAAATAAGTGTAAATGTTAGAGATGGAATATGATTGGTTAGTTATAAATATTTTATAGTGATACTCCATCATAAATATAATTGGTCTATAAATATTAGGTTCCGATTGCCAGATGTGGACGGAGGTCACATCATTTACACTTTATCAATTGACTGGTGATTACTCTATTTTTGGAGAGCTTATAACTGCACATGATAATCAAAACAGCCTACAAAAAAGCCGGCGATTAAGTTTAGTTTGAAAACAACAAAAATCTAACTAAAAAAAGAAGGGATCTGCTTGATTTTAATGAAAAAATTCAACGCCAAGTGTACTGACTTTATTTTCAGTTGCTCTATTTTGAAATTGTTTCCACGTTCGGTTGCAATGAATGTTCACCTTCATATTAAAAGATTTTTTTTTCACACTGATCACACAAATTTGGAAATGAGACGATTTCCAGCAGCAATAAGAAAATCACTAGTTTTTTTCTGTAACTTGCGGCGAACCTTGAGGACTTCCTTCCATGAAGTTTCTGGCTGATAGATTTTCATTACAAAAAACATCGAAACTTAAAAGAAGTAATAATCTATGAAAACGATGAAACAATCTTAAATCCAAAATTTTTATCAAATGTGTTTTTCTTGCCTAGGAGACTGATTAATGCAAGGTTTTTCGAACAAATTTGCACTAATGTTTTTTGAACGTAGTAAATATGAAGGTAGTCATGAAATAAGTATGAACTTAAATATAGATCTTTTTTATTTTTTTTCAAATTGTTTTAAAAACTGGTGCAGGAGTTTTAAAAACTGGTGCAGCTAAAATTTTACTTTTGCGGTTTGAAAATTGATTTCTTTTAAAGTTCAATTCATATCTTTTGTTCAAAGCAAGGTAGACTTGACTATTGAACAGTAAAAGTGTACAGGTTGGATTAAACGTGATGGATTTCGAATTTTGGAAGTGAGCTTTAATTTAAAGAAGTACCAGCGGAATAAGAACTATAGCGATTGATTTACTAAATTGAGTTTAACTAAATTGAGTCAATTCTGAAGATAAAAAAAAATCATTTAAAAATAATTGCTAAATATTGGAGAGTTTTACAGCAGTTGTTTTTTTTCTATGAAATTCAAAAGTTGAGGTTTTTTTTAAAAAAACAGTACTTTTTCTCTTTTCTTGCCTTCAAGCATTTTTTTCAAAAGTCTGACGGCGATGTCAACCCTTGCGATTAGCAAGGGTGTTGCAATTGAATACTAGACTTTTTCACAAGATGATCTCCATTTTCATGATCTCCATTTTCTGCACTTTGCACATTTTACCTCGAGTTACTGCGTCTAAATTTAGTGCGTTATTGGATCAACTGGTAAAAGCATTTTCAGATGTCAGATTGTTTTGTTTTAGGCTGAAATGGTTCCGTCCCAATTTTAATCGGCTAATTTCCCGAGATTTTTTAAAGAAAATTCTTTTTAATTGATTGTTTGTTTGATTTCGAAGAATTTAACACGCTAAACGACTTTTTATACTCGTTTTTATTACGCTTTATTGTATACGGTAAAATTTCAGTTCGGAAAAATTTTGAAGCGTTTTTTTGATAATTTTTTTTTCATATATTTTCAGTTTTTATCGAACGCATAGTTTCTGTTTTTTTTCTAATTTAGTTTCTGATTTTTTCTTTTCGTAATGTGTGCAGTTAGTTTGTCACAGCTTAGTGTCAAAACGTTGTTTTGAGCTATTTTATTTCAAACCCTTTCATGGTGATGTCTTAGGAATCTATTCAAATGCCTAAAATTTTTCTATAAAACGAAAAAAAAGACATTTTTTATTTTTTGACTTTATTGCGTTGTCTACGAAGAAATTGGGTGTGTGTTGCACGATATTTGAGATTTTGGTTCTTTCTGATAAAAGAAAACTTTTGAAAATAATGAAATATTGTGTTTTATAACGGGCGTCTTTATTTTCATTAGTGATCCTTTTTGATGTAGTTCAGCTACCTTATCGTTGCGTAATTTTTCTTATTTGCAAATTTGACGATATTAACTTATTTTTGTAGGCTTTTAAAGTTTTTTGTTGTTATTTTTCAAGTTGTTTAAATTTCTATTTTTAATTTTTTGTTCATTTTTATTTTTGTTTTCAGCTTTAATCAAATTTTTTTTTGATACAACCGGATACTCTTGATGCACATGCAGTTTTTGCGGTACTAAGATTTTCAGCGAAGCTTTTGGTGAGTTTTGGAATTTTTGAATCATGATTTTTGGACCAAAGCTTCTCCTTTTTCGTATCTTTTCCATCTACAAGTTATCAGAAAAAGTTGAATTAAGTTTATGTAGTTTTAAAAGTTTAGGGTTTTTGGAATTTGAGTTCTACAAAAATTTGCACAGACTTCTTGGGTTTTAAGATGACAATTTCCAAATAACAAGGTGGCAATTGTCGGGAGCTACGGGTTGTCAGCCTAAAAAGCATGCATTGTTTCTTTGATAAATTCTACCCAGTAATCGAAAAGCGACAGCAAAAAGGATTAGCATACTTCTTAGACCTCAAGAAAATCTTTGATACGCTCAGCCATGACTCATGATTTGCTCCTACAAAAGCGTGAAAAATTTGTTTTGCCGGCTTTTTTCGTGATTTTCTGAAAAGCGTTTTAGAAAATAGCTAACTATGTATTATCTGGTACAAAACGCTCCGAAAAGCAAAAAGTGGATTATGCTGTCCGTTAGGGTTCGGTTCTTAAACTGTTATTATATCTTAAATTTTTGAACGAAATGCCAAGCTGATTGAAAAGCCTAGAATTTAAACTGTTTGCCGTTGGCACGACGGTGCATACGGAAACCAAGCTAGCTGGCCAACAATTTACTGAAACTTTGATTGCAACTGAAAATTGAGTTTTAAGGAAATTGGTTTAATAGTTAAAACTAAGATACGTAGCCCTTTGAATTTGGATGGAAAGTGTTTTTCGACAAATTATAACTCGGTTGTGAAATTTAAAATTTAAGTATTTGTAAAACTTTAGTTATAAATCTTGACACCAATGTAGTTTTCATTCAGCACACTTCAACACTATCAAAAAAAATGGATGGATTCTTGGGATTTGTTTTTCAGGCTTGATCATTTTGTTTTCAAAAACTAAATTGTTTCAATTTTAAAAGCAATACAGTAATAATCAATACCAAAGTCTACACAAGATACAGCCTCATAATTTAAGTGCATTCGATTTGGCTTTTTAAATATTTAATGTGGTTTTTAACTGTCCATAGAAAAAAAAACAGATTTGGGCTGCTATTCTTAGCATTTAAAGTTATTTTTGTGAATTCTTATGGCTGGAAATCAAAGGTTTCGTGATTCATTTTTAATCCACATTTTGAATTTTTTGCAGTTCTTTATTTTCCGAAACTCAAAAATAATTTGATTCTAAAAAAACGTTAGGTGGTTCTTTAATTGCTTCAAATCATTGAGCCAAATTAACTTTAATTACAGGAAGCTTTATTCATCAATTTTAACGTTTTTGAGTTCATTCAGACTCCTGGGTAGTAAAGATGACTGAAAACAAACCATTTACGAGCTTTAACCTTCTTTTGACGAGAAAAAAAAACAATTTGCAGATAATTAAACTTTCTAAATCCCCAAGCCACTTTTGAAACACTGCTTTTATTTTATTTTCGCACACATTGCTTGTTAAAACGAATTAGTTTTTTGACCAGACACATTCATCGCGGTTTTGTGGTATCTTTGTGTTTTTGGTTGCTTAACCAAAACAAAAAACTGCTTTCACAGCTTTTAAAGAAAGATATTGGATTATGTAGAAATTTGTTGATAAATTGATTGCTATTTCATTGTTTTTTTTCCAGCATTTCGGTTAGTGATTGCTTGATTTAAACCTTGATTGATTGTTTTAAGGATCTTTTCTGATAATAATAAAGTGTTTCTTATGTTATAGGTATACAGAGAACTTTTTTATGAGATACGCTTTTTATTTCTAAAACTTAACTATTCTGTTTTGCAAAATTTTGTCATCAAAATCTCTATATTTTGTAAGTTTATATTCGGTCTTTCTTTACCTAAAAACTCTTTTTTTAGAGTGCAGACTTCCTATTTTTTTTTGCTGAAATGTATGCGAAAAAGTCATGAATTGTCACGGTTTTGTAGCGAGATACAATTCTTCTTATTTATTTTGCGCCATATAGTTTTGGTTATAGCGATTTTGAAAGAAGTTTGTGTTGTTAAAATTATTTTGCTATTGTTTTCACTTAGGCCGGGTCCGGTCATTGCACATTATAAAAGTTAAAAGGAAACCAAAAAATTTTAGGCAGAACACCTAAAACATGGAAGTTACAAGGCACTTAGAAACGTGGACGAGATTTTGTTACAGCCAAAAGCACAAAGAAAGCTTAAAGAGATCATTGGACAAAACAGCATAAGTTGTTGACTACAAGTTAACTAGTGACAACAGGCCAGAGCTTAAACATCTTGAAACTACAAATTAATCAGAGTAGGCTGGTAGTCAAAGCTAAAAAAAACAGTTGATGGAATACATCAATTTTAACTCAATAATTTTCGTTTGTTTTGCAGTAACTTGATATCGAAGAGATGCTTAAAGAATAACTTGAGCTCTTTACAAGGAGAGTTTCTCTTTTTTGTCAACGCAGGTTTAATTGCAGCCACAATGACCAGTTAATTCTTCAAAAAAGAGGTTTTAAAAGAAACCACTAGTTATTGCCCTCTTTGAAATTATTTTACAAAAAAAAAACAAATCGTTGAAAATCAATAAAATTGATTGATATTATCCAGTTGTTGCAAAAACAGATTAAAAGGAAAGCAAGGGGTATGCTCTTTTCACATAGAAAAAGATCTCAATTTCGAAACAAAATGCACAGTCAGAAATTCAATGTATAATTTTTTTTATAGCACAAAACAGAAAACTGAACATTTGTCTTCTGTAAAGGCCACAAAATTCATCTTAAAATCTTTTTTTTTGTGCCCATTGAAAAACTTCTCGGTCAAATAAAATTACTTCATAGGAATCCAATCATTTCTGGTGAGTTCAATATTGATACAGCGAAGCGTAAAGAAAACACAGAAGAATTTTTGAAAGCAAAGAGCGTAGTGAGTACTCCTATATATGTTTTGATAAATTTTTAGTTTTTTTTTCAGTGAAAGTTTGTTCACGTTCAACTATCTCCAATTAGTCTTCTAGTACAACCCACCTCTCCCCCTCTCTTCAACCCTTGACCCTGTTGGGCAAATGGCAATAGTAAAAGTGTTCGATGGTAAAAAAACAATTAAATACTTTTCAAAAACTGACAGTTGGAAAACGTAGAGAAAATTTTAAAAATTAAAATCTTATGTGCGAAGTAGAGCTTTGAAACGTATAACGTAGCAACTGCACTAAACAGGAAATAAAGTCAAATTGAAAAAAAGGCAAATTTTATCATTAACCAAATTTCTAAGGGTCATTTCAAAAACTAAATTGCTTCAGTTTAAAAAGCCATTTGGTTAATCGTGATTTTAAAGAGATTTAGTTCATGGGTACATAATTAAACGTCATCTAGAGAAAAAACAACAAGTTCAGAAAAAGAATATATAAAAATTTTCTAATTTAGGAAAAAAATCGGGTTTTGTCAGGAATTTAATGAAACAAAAAAAAAAATTTTTTTTTATGTTTGAGTTTTATCTGTTCGAATGGTTTAACGAGCTCTCTCAAAGTATAAATTTAAAAATATGAGAATTTGCTTTGAAAAACCTAACATACTGTCGAGTCACTCCTAGTTCTAGCAAAGGTATACTACCAAATGTCATGAAAAGGAATCTGGAAAGAAACATATCTCTAATAGATACTAGAATGATCGAGTATCATAGGATTACTGAAGATATCAAAAAGCTAAAAATAAATTATTTGAAAACAGTTTTACAAAGCTTTTGCAATAGTTACATCATAGTTAAAACTTTTTGTTTTAAAGGAGCCCACCTTTCTACTTGTTTTCTTGTTTTATCTTTCAAGAAAGGTTGGCGACGAACTGAAATGTTCTTTAACATCCCTCTCAGAGAATAGATTAAGTAATTTTGTTAACATTGTAATTTTCTGGATAAATAAAATCCAATTCAAATCTTCTTTACTAAAATTAAGAACATTGTTGGGGTTCAAACCCTACAGAAGAAAATACTAGCTTCCAAAGTTTGTAGTTTCAAAGCACTTTTTTCTTGATTATCGAGCTGTTTACGAAGGTGTGGATTTCCCTTCATGCTTCTGAATATAAGCCCAAAAGGTATTTTAAATTTTTGTTTGAGGCGGTAATAAAAAATGATCCGGCTTATTTTGCAGAACATTAAATCAATTCTTTTGAAAGAACTACTGAAACCAAAAAATTTGGTTATATTTGTGTTTGAATTCAAACAAGTTATGTTTTTAAAATCCCGGATTGGTTATCACAAGTTTCTTGTGTCTCAGTGCCAATAAAAATTCAATCGGCGTTTAGCTCAACTTACCCTATTTCTTTATATCTAAAAATAAACAAAGAGTGATGCATTACTTCTGAGTCCTCCTATTTGGACGGTGATTTTTTGAATGACAGATTTTAATTTTTGTAATTTATTGATTTTGTAGATAATTGTAGCTTATTATGTTTTGTTGCAAGATTTGTTGCAAGTTTTTGTTGATAATTGTAGCTTATTTTGTTTTGTTTGGTTCCTTTATGCGTTTTCGGACTCCCCGGGAAGTCTGACAAAAAAGAATAATCAAAATTCGAATAAAAACAGTTGAAATCAATGCTTAACTCTCGAAAAGTCTGAAGAGAAATAAATTGCTCCTCCTCGTTGTTTTGAATGTTTGAAAGTTTTGCTGTTCTTTATTCTAAACGTAATGTTGTTATTTAAGAACCGATTGCTTCCAGAGCATTCTTTATTAGTATCAGTTTTAATTTTATTTTCGTTGCACACTTTTTTGATTCCCGACAGTAATTTAGGTCGCACAAAAAATAATTCCCGACCAGTTTATGCAAATTATC
Organism: Symsagittifera roscoffensis; assembly: GCF_963678635.1. Lineage (NCBI taxonomy): Eukaryota > Metazoa > Xenacoelomorpha > Acoela > Convolutidae > Symsagittifera > Symsagittifera roscoffensis. The sequence goes on along the minus strand of NC_087065.1, from coordinate 20,860,733 downwards.
GGCTCTCAAATTTAGTGTCAACGGAAACAGTTTTCCAGAATCAGGACGAAACAACTATTGATTCACTGTTGTTGAATGTTTTCCCCTTGAGAAAAACTTATGCTTTCGAAAAAGAGCTCGAGTTTTCATCCGTGGTTGACAAGCAAAAAATCAGACGAGAACTTCTTGTAGAATTTTGTGACTCTCCGATGTATAAGGAATTGAACTACTCATATGCCAAGGATAAAAATCTTTACGACAAGATCACTATGATACGCCAGTTTGAAGCTTTTGAATGCAGGATTGCTAAAACAGGTAATAAAATTAAAAGAAATTACTGCTGCAAAAGCACTTTAGCTTCATTAATTTCACTGCCAAATCCCGATATTTGTAAAACAAAAACCTAAATTGAGAATAAAACTGAGCACTTAAATAATTTTGTTGTTTGGCTAGTTATGCGTGAGTTAGTCAGGTTAAATTTTTTACCAGCTACAGATTGCAAACACTTTTTGACCAATTTACAAAATGCCTGGAAGTTTATCAAAGAGCAGTTCAGCTCAACGAGTGGTAGCCCTGAAAAAATTACAGAAGGGGATCAAATATAATAGGGTGAAAAAAATCCAAAGGCTATAAACAAGTTTTAAATTATGAAACAATTCAAAGAAATCTTTGCCGTCAGCTGTTTTTATCTCAAAAATTACCACATATTTTGCCAGCAAAAAGTTATCGAAGCCTGAGCCTAATGGCTGTTGATTTGTAAGTTGTATTGGTTATCTGTTTTTTTTTAATAAACCTATAGTAGATGCTCGGCTAAAATGCCGGTTGGAAAGTTCTAATAAATCAAACAAGTTGTTTTGAGAATTTTTGTATTACTTTTGCAAACCGTTTTTCTTACTAACACAGTCGTATAAAAGTCTGCCTTTTGAGCAGTTAGTAGATGGTTTGTTTTCTTGAGGCGTTAATTTTTTCTTTTTTTGTCTAAATCAAGAAATTTTAAATTACCTTTTTAAATATTTTTTTGTCTCAGTTAAATTTAAACATATTTTCATACACAATTATTCCGTTACTTTTGTATCGAAAGTCGGAACAATAAAATTGAAACTGCTTTTTTAAGACAAGTTGTTGAATGCAGTTTCGCCAGTTTGATACGCCAGTTTGAAGCTTTTGAATGCAGGATTGCTAAAACAGGTAATAAAATTAAAAGAAATTACTGCTGCAAAAGCACTTTAGCTTCATTAATTTCACTGCCAAATCCCGATATTTGTAAAACAAAAACCTAAATTGAGAATAAAACTGAGCACTTAATTAATTTTGTTGTTTGGCTAGTTATGCGTGAGTTAGTCAGGTTAAATTTTTTACCAGCTACAGATTGCAAACACTTTTTGACCAATTTACAAAATGCCTGGAAGTTTATCAAAGAGCAGTTCAGCTCAACGAGTGGTAGCCCTGAAAAAAATTACAGAAGGGGATCAAATATAATAGGGTGAAAAAAATCCAAAGGCTATAAACAAGTTTTAAATTATGAAACAATTCAAAGAAATCTTTGCCGTCAGCTGTTTTTATCTCAAAAATTACCACATATTTTGCCAGCAAAAAGTTATCGAAGCCTGAGCCTAATGGCTGTTGATTTGTAAGTTGTATTGGTTATCTGTTTTTTTTTTAATAAACCTATAGTAGATGCTCGGCTAAAATGCCGGTTGGAAAGTTCTAATAAATCAAACAAGTTGTTTTGAGAATTTTTGTATTACTTTTGCAAACCGTTTTTCTTACTAACACAGTCGTATAAAAGTCTGCCTTTTGAGCAGTTAGTAGATGGTTTGTTTTCTTGAGGCGTTAATTTTTTCTTTTTTTGTCTAAATCAAGAAATTTTAAATTACCTTTTTAAATATTTTTTTGTCTCAGTTAAATTTAAACATATTTTCATACACAATTATACTGTTATGTGTATCGTACTTAGTTATAAAACACTAAAAATATATTTCTACAGACAAGTCCATTTTTGTGCAAGCATTTTCAACGTTATCTTTGACCTGGATAACTGACAAAATCTTCTTTTCATATATTTTTCTTAAATAAATCATGTATGAAAATGCAACTTGTCTTAAAAAAGCAGTTTCAATTTTATTGTTCCGACTTTCGATACAAAACTAACGGAATAATTGTGCTCGGGGTTGGTTTTTTTTTCTTCAGACAAGTTTCGACTTTTTAACTAGCCATTTTTGACGGAATTTATTTATATCATTCGAAAGGTTTTGTTGCCCTGAGCTTAAATTTGAAAAAAATATTTTACCTGTGATCATTTTTCGTAAAGCTATGAGCGTTTAAAGATAACCATTTTGGCCATTTTGACCAATTTGGGACAATTAACGCGCGATATAATTCGCGCTATTAACGCGTAAGCGGCGATTTAATCCGTTTATAAATCGTTCCCAATTGGTTGAACAAAGCTTAGTTGCCATAATTGATTCGTTACAATAAGCGAAACTTATCCTTTTGTACTTTATATGGCGTGTGGGGGCGATGAATTTCATAAAAAATTTTAAATTTTAGAAAAAAAAATTTCATTTAATTTTATTACATTTAAATTTTTTAAAGGTTAGCAATGCTTCATAAACTTTAAGAGGCAGTCGGAACATTCAAGGCTTTGCCCTGATACGAGCAGTCTTGTTCCCTTTTGTTGGTCAACCGAATGTTTTCAAGTCAATTGAAGCATTTTTTGTTGGTTTTCTCGGGCTATTTATTAATAGTACGACAAACATTGCAAAATGTGACGTTATCAGCAAAAAAGCAACGTTTGAATTATTGTATAAATCAGGCATATCCTTTATAATTAAAAAAAAAACAAGACTGCTCGTATCAGGGCGAAGCCCTGAATGTCCCGACTGCCTTTTAATGTTTAATAAAAGGTAGAAAAAAATGAAAAAAAAAATTTAAAATTTGAAATTTTTAATGAAATTTATCCCCCCACACGCCATATAAAGTACAAAAGGATAGATTTTGCTCCTTGTAACAAATCAATTATGGCAAATAAGCTTCTTCCAACTAATTTGGAACGATTTCTAAGACGGATTAAATCTCCGCTTACGCGTTAATAGCGCGAATAAATCGCGCGTTAATTGTCCCAAATTGGTCAAAATGGCCAAAATGGCAATCTTTAAACCCATCATAACTTTACGAAAAATGATCACAGGTGAAATATCTTTTCAAATTTAAGCTCAAGGCAATAAAACCTTTCGAATGATGTGAAAAAAATCCGTCAAAATTGGCTAGTTAAAAAGTCGAAATTTGTCTGAAAAAAAAAATCCACCCCGAGCACAAATATTCCGTTACTTTCGTATCGAAAGTCGGAACAAAAAGCAATGCCTGCAAGACGAAGCTGGATTTTTTTGACAGCTGAAATTTCAAAGGCGTGCTCAACACACTGTATCGGATCACTTCGAAAACTTGCAAGAACTTCTTTGAATTTTCTTTAACATCAATAGCAATTTATTTTTTGCGAAATAGTTTTAGTGCTAAAAGCTGTGTCAAATGCTTACTTATGATCAATTGAACAGTCATTTGCGACAAACATTTCATGAATTGGTTCTCTGTAAACTCAGTGAAGCCAATGTTGAAAATTTCAATCTGCTATTCCGCACTTTGATCTCATTTTTAGTTTTTTATCAAACCAATTCTGTTTATTCTTTTACTTGGTTTCATTAGAGCAAAACTTATTTAGATTTATATTTAGATTATCAAAAAAAATCTGCAATTTTTCTTCAGATTTTTTGATTGTATGTGTTGTAGTTCATGATGAACCAAAAAAAATTTTTTCAATTATCTATTATATATTTAAATGCGGGCTTCACTATCTCGTCATGTTTAAGCGTTTTCAACGTATTATTTTTGCATGTTTAAGCTATATCGTATATTGCAATGGTTAAGAATTTTTTTCGATTTTAGCGCTTGTTTTACCGAGTTTAAATTAAGCAGCCCAATATCGAATTAGGGGTTGCGAATTTGGCCTCCAATTTTGAAAACCCAAATCATTTTGATTTTAGCTAACGAGATAAGACAATTTTTGGGATTTTTTCAAAAATTATCTGAAATTTCAAATAAAATAATTTTAAAAACTTGCAGTTCCCAAACATGTAATTGGGCGCTGTCAAAGTACTCTAAGGAGTTACAAATTTTGCCTCCAAATATGACTGTTCAAATCCTTGTAGTTTTCGAGATATGACGTTTTTTGTGATTTTTTCAGAAAATTTTCAGAAAACATATAAGTTTATTTTTCGCGAAATCTGAAATTCCCAACCCTGTTGTTGGGTCCTGTCAGAGTAATCTCAAAGATTGCGAATTTTGCCTCCAAAAATGACTGCTCAATTCTTTGTAGTTTTCGAGATATGACGTTTTTTGTGATTTTTTCGAAAATTTTCAGAAAACTTAAGTTATTATGATTTTTTTTTAAATCTGAAATTCCCAACCCTGAAGATGGGTCTTGTCAGAGTACTATCAAAGATCGCGATTCTTGCCTACAAATATGATTACTCAAATCCTTGTAGTTTTTGAGATATGACGTTTTTTGTGATTTTTCAACAGAAATTTCAGAAAACTTACATTAATTTTTTTTTGCAAAATCTGAAATTCCTAACCCTGTAGTTGGGTCCTGTCAGAGTAATCTCAAAGATTGCTACTCTTGCCTCCAAATTTGACTGCTCAATTTTTTGTAGTTTTTGAGATATGAAGTTTTTTGTGATTTTTGCACAAATTTTCAGAAAACCTAAATTATTATAAGTTTTTAAAAATCTGAAATTCCCAACCCTGTTGTTAGGTTTTCGTAATTCTTAGTAGTTTTCGAGATATGACGTTTTTTGTGATTTTTTCGAAAATTTTCAGAAAACTCAAGTTATTATGATTTTTTTTTAAATCTGAAATTCCCAACCCTGAAGATGGGTCTTGTCAGAGTACTATCAAAGATCGCGATTCTTGCCTACAAATATGATTACTCAAATCCTTGTAGTTTTTGAGATATGACGTTTTTTGTGATTTTTCAAAAGAAACTTCAGAAAACTTGATTTAATTTTTTTTTGCAAAATCTGAAATTCCCAACCCTGTAGTTGGGTCCTGTCAGAGTAATCTCAAAGATTGCTACTCTTGCCTCCAATTATGACTGCTCAATTTTTGTAGTTTTCGAGATATGATGCTTTTTTTTTGATTTTTTAAAAACTTTTCAGAAAACTTAAATTACCATTATTCTTTAAACATCTGAAATTCCCAACCCTGTAGTTAGGTCCTGTCAGAGTAGACTCAAGGATTGCGAATCTTGATTTCAAATATGACTGCCCAATTCTTTGTAGTTTTCGAGATATGACGTTTTTTGTGATTTTTTCGAAAATTTTCAGAAAATTTTAATTAATTATTTCTCAAAATTTGAAATTCCCAACCTTGTAGTTGGGTGCTGCCAGAGTACTCTAATGAGTAACAAATGTTGCCTCCAAATATGACTGTTCAAATTCTTGTAGTTTTCGAGATATGACGTTTTTTGTGATTTTTTCAAAAGAAATTTCAGAAAACTTCCATTAATTTTTTTTTGCAAAATCTGAAATTCCCAACCCTGTAGTTGGGTCCTGTCCAAGTAATCTCAAAGATTGCTACTCTTGCCTCCAAATATGACTGCTCGATTTTTTGTAGTTTTTGAGATTTGATAATTTTTGTGATTTTTTCAAAAAAAATTTTTCACAAAACTCAAATTTTTATAAGTTTTTAAAAATCTGAAATTCCCAACCCTGTAGTTAGGTTTTCGTAGTTTTTAGTAGTTTTCGAGATTTGACATTTTTTGTAATTTTTTCAAAAGAAACTTCAGAAAACTTGAATTAATTTTTTTTTGCAAAATCTGAAATTCCCAACCCTGTAGTTGGGTCCTGTCAGAGTAATCTCAAAGATTGCTACTCTTGCCTCCAAATATGACTGCTCGATTTTTTGTAGTTTTCGAGATATGAAGTTTTTTGTGATTTTTTCAAAAATTTTCAGAAAACTCAAATTAGTATAAGTTTTTAAAAATCTGAAATTCCCAACCCTGTTGTTAGGTTTTCGTAATTCTTAGTAGTTTTCGAGATATGACGTTTTTTGTAATTTTTTCAAAAGAAATTTCAGAAAACTTACATTAATTTTTTTTTTGCAAAATCTGAAATTCGCAACCCTGTAGTTGGGTTCTTTCAGAGTAATCTCAAAGGTTGCTACTCTTGCCTCCAAATATGACTGCTCAATTTTTTGTAGTTTTCGAGATATGATGTTTTTTGTGATTTTTTCAAAAATTTTCAGAAAACTTAAATTATTATAAGTTTCTAAAAATCTGAAATTCCCAACCCTGTAGTTAAGTCCTGTCAGAATAATCTCAAAGATTGCTACTCTTGCCTTCAAATATGACCGCCCGATTTTTTGTAGTTTTCAAGATATGAAGTTTTTTGTGATTTTTTCACAAATTTTCAGAAAACTTAAATTATTATAAGTTTTTAAAAATCTGAAATTCCCAACCCTGTTGTTAGGTTTTTGTAATTCTTAGTAGTTTTCGAGATATGACGTTTTCTGTAATTTTTTCAAAAGAAATTTCAGAAAACTTACATTAATTTTTTTTTTGCAAAATCTGAAATTCCCAACCCTGTAGTTGGGTCCTGTCAGAGTAATCTCAAAGATTGCTACTCTTGCCTCCAAATATGACTGCTCGATTTTTTGTAGTTTTCGAGATATGAAGTTTTTGTGATTTTTTCACAAATTTTCAGAAAACCTAAATTATTATAAGTTTTTAAAAATCTGAAAATCCCAACCCTGTTGTTAGGTTTTCGTAGTTTTTAGTAGTTTTCGAGATTTGACGTTTTTTGTAATTTTTCCAAACAAACTTCAGAAAACTTGAATTCAATTTTTTTTTTGCAAAATCTGCAATTCCCAACCCTGTAGTTGGGTCCTGTCAGAGTAATCTCAAAAATTGCTACTCTTGCCTCCAAATGTGACTGCTCGATTTTTTGTAGTTTTCGAGATATGAAGTTTTTTGTGCTTTTTTCAAAAATTTTCAGAAAACTTAAATTATTATAAGTTTTTAAAAATCTGAAATTCCCAACCCTGTTGTTAGGTTTTCGTAGTTTTTACTAGGTTTCGAGATATGACGTTTTTTGTAATTTTTTCAAAAGAAATTTCAGAAAACTTACATTAATTTTTTTTGCAAAATCTGAAATTCCCAACCCTGTAGTTGGGTTCTTTCAGAGTAATCTCAAAGATTGCTACTCTTGCCTCCAAATATGACTGCTCGATTTTTTGTAGTTTTCGAGATATGAAGTTTTTGTGATTTTTTCACAAATTTTCAGAAAACCTAAATTATTATAAGTTTTTAAAAATCTGAAAATCCCAACCCTGTTGTTAGGTTTTCGTAGTTTTTAGTAGTTTTCGAGATTTGACGTTTTTTGTAATTTTTCCAAACAAACTTCAGAAAACTTGAATTCAATTTTTTTTTTGCAAAATCTGCAATTCCCAACCCTGTAGTTGGGTCCTGTCAGAGTAATCTCAAAAATTGCTACTCTTGCCTCCAAATGTGACTGCTCGATTTTTTGTAGTTTTCGAGATATGAAGTTTTTTGTGCTTTTTTCAAAAATTTTCAGAAAACTTAAATTATTATAAGTTTTTAAAAATCTGAAATTCCCAACCCTGTTGTTAGGTTTTCGTAATTCTTAGTAGTTTTCGAGATATGACGTTTTTTGTAATTTTTTCAAAAGAAATTTCAGAAAACTTACATTAATTTTTTTTTTGCAAAATCTGAAATTCCCAACCCTGTAGTTGGGTCCTGTCAGAGTAATCTCAAAGATTGCTACTCTTGCCTCCAAATATGACTGCTCGATTTTTTGTAGTTTTCGAGATATGAAGTTTTTGTGATTTTTTCACAAATTTTCAGAAAACCTAAATTATTATAAGTTTTTAAAAATCTGAAAATCCCAACCCTGTTGTTAGGTTTTCGTAGTTTTTAGTAGTTTTCGAGATTTGACGTTTTTTGTAATTTTTCCAAACAAACTTCAGAAAACTTGAATTCAATTTTTTTTTTGCAAAATCTGCAATTCCCAACCCTGTAGTTGGGTCCTGTCAGAGTAATCTCAAAAATTGCTACTCTTGCCTCCAAATGTGACTGCTCGATTTTTTGTAGTTTTCGAGATATGAAGTTTTTTGTGCTTTTTTCAAAAATTTTCAGAAAACTTAAATTATAATAAGTTTTTAAAAATCTGAAATTCCCAACCCTGTTGTTAGGTTTTCGTAGTTTTTACTAGGTTTCGAGATATGACGTTTTTTGTAATTTTTTCAAAAGAAATTTCAGAAAACTTACATTAATTTTTTTTGCAAAATCTGAAATTCCCAACCCTGTAGTTGGGTTCTTTCAGAGTAATCTCAAAGGTTGCTACTCTTGCCTCCAAATATGACTGCTCAATTTTTTGTAGTTTTCGAGATATGATGTTTTTTGTGATTTTTTCAAAAATTTTCAGAAAACTTAAATTATTATAAGTTTCTAAAAACCTGAAATTCCCAACCCTGTAGTTAGGTCCTGTCAGAGTAATCTCAAAGATTGCTACTCTTGCCTTCAAATATGACTGCCCGATGTTTTGTAGTTTTCAAGATTTGAAGTTTTCTGTGATTTTTTCACAAATTTTCAGAAAACCTAAATTATTATAAGTTTTTAAAAATCTGAAATTCCCAACCCTGTTGTTAGGTTTTCGTAATTCTTAGTAGTTTTCGAGATATGACGTTTTTTGTAATTTTTTCAAAAGAAATTTCAGAAAACTTACATTAATTTTTTTTTTGCAAAATCTGAAATTCCCAACCCTGTAGTTGGGTCCTCTCAGAGTAATCTCAAAGATTGCTACTCTTGCCTTCAAATATGACTGCTCGATTTTTTGTAGTTTTCAAGATATGAAGTTTTTTGTGATTTTTTCAAAAATTTTCAGAAAACCTAAATTATTATAAGTTTTTAAAAATCTGAAATTCCCAACCCTGTTGTTAGGTTTTCGTAATTTTTAGTAGTTTTCGAGATATGACGTTTTTTGTGATTTTTTCAAAAAATTTTCAGAAAACTTAAATTACTAATATTCTTCAAACAATTGAAATTCCCAACCCTGTAGTTAGGTCCTGTCAGAGTACTCTCAAGGATTGCGAATCTTGACTTCAAATATGACTGTTCAAATCCTTGTAGTTTTCGAGATATGACGTTTTTAGTGATTTTTTCAAAAGAAATTTCAGAAAACTTACATTAATTTTTTTTTGCAAAATCTAGAATTCCCAACCCTGTAGTTGGGTCCTGTCAGAGTAATCTCAAAGGTTGCTACTCTTGCCTCCAAATATGACCGCCCAATTCTTTGTAGTTTTCGAGATGTGACGTTTTTCATGATTTTTTCAATTTTTTCAAATAGTTAAAATTAATTATTTTTTTTCGAAATTTGAAATTCCCAGCGCTATAGTTCGGTGTTGTCAGGGTACTCTAAAAAGTTGCAAATCTTGCCACATGCGAATGATAAAAGCGACTGCTCAAATGCTTTTAACTTCCAAGATGTGACGTTTTTTGATTTCAAAATTTCTCAAAGAACTTATATAAAAAGAAATTCAAAAAAATTGAAACTACCAGCTTGATGAAGATACAACCTTATTGTCAGCGTACACCCAGTCGACTCCAAATCTTGCCTCTTAATATGAATGCTCGAATCCTTTTAGTTTCCGAGATAAGACGTTTTTTTTTTAAATTTTTTTTTCGGGAATTTTAGGTTTAAAAAAGTTCACAAAGTTTTGGATTCCTTACCCTATAGTAGGGTGCTCTCAGGGAATCTCAGTGGTTGCAAATCTGGCCTCCAAAATTCTCCAGAGGCCCATTAAGTTTTTGAGATGACGCTTTTAAAATGGGAATTAAAAAAATTTAAAGTTTGTAATTGGGTGCAGTCAGAGTACACTAAAAGTTTGCAGATGTTGTTTCCAATATAAGCGGTTTTTACTGAGTTATCGAAAAATTTCGAAGCCCCGAAGGTGCGTTAAACGCTAGTCTCATTGATTTCCAGATCTTGCAAATTTTGCTCAAAAATTGTTTCATGCTCTTACGGCTCAGTTGTGAGTTTCAATAAAATAAGCTTGCCTTAATGATCGCTGATAATGTAAAAAAAAGTTAGTATCAGTATAATCCTCAGATAAGCAGTGATCCATATCCGACGCTGTGGCAAAGGATATTTTTTTTTTGGTTCGGATATTGTAGGATCATATCAGGTTAAACTATTTGAGTTTCGGGTCAGATATTTTTAAAAACTCAGTAAAAAAACCTCTGCAAATCAAAAATTTCCCTGTAAATTTTTTTTCATAAAAGTTTTTAAACTGCAGAAAAATAATCGAAAATTTCAGATGATGGCTTATAATTATTTGTTGAGTTTTGTTTCAGTTTGTTATTAGGAGAGAAACTGATTGCCATTGTCAATTTAAGCCCTTATGCAGATGAAAAACATCACCTTTGTTCTTTTTAGGTTTTTTTTCACATTTAGTTGTAAATAGTTACTATGTTTGTACAAATGCAACGGATACATGTCACTAGACCATGTCTCTGTAGAAGCAAATTCGGGGGGTGGAATCTTAAAATCTTTTATTATGTTTTTTTTTCGGCCAGAGTCGCATCTAAGCGATTGCATAATGAGAAGGGAAACGAAATTACTATCCAGAGTTTTCACCTCACTTTTCTCTAGAGTCTTCTCCATATAGGAACCCATTCAATTATAAATTGAGAGAAAATAAAAATTTTGAGCCTGCAATCTTTATTTGTTATTAGTGCTTAATGGTTAGTGCGTGAGACTCATAATTTCTAGGTCGCGGTAGGTCGTATGTTCGAGTCCGAGACGCCGCCGAATTTTTACCAATTGGAGGCTTAGTTTCATTTTTAGCCGCTTTTTGTCGTGCTCTCGCTTTTTTTTGCAAAGCACAGCTTCGCCTTTGTGTCAAAATAACGCAACTCTTTGAAGAGTACTGCTCCTGTTTTCGTAGTTTTTAGTAGTTTTCGAGATATGACGTTTTTTGTAGTTTTTTAAAAAATTTTCAGAAAACTTAAATTACTATTATTCTTTAAACATCTGAAATTCCCAACCCTGTAGTTAGGTCCTGTCAGAGTACTCTCAAGGATTGCGAATCTTGACTTCAAATATGACTGCCCAATTCTTTGTAGTTTTCGAGATATGACGTTTTTTGTGATTTTTTCGAAAATTTTCAGAAAATTTTAATTAATTAGTTCTCAAAATTTGAAATTCCCAACCTTGTAGTTGGGTGCTGCCAGAGTAATCTAATGAGTAACCAATCTTGCCTCCAAATATGACTGTTCAAATTCTTGTAGTTTTCGAGATATGACGTTTTTTGTGATTTTTTCAAAAGAAATTTCAGAAAACTTACATTATTATTTTTTTGCAAAATCTGAAATTCCCAACCCGGTAGTTGGGTCCTTTCAGAGTTATCTCAAAGGTTGCTACTCTTGCCTCCAAATATGACTGCCCAATTCTTTGTAGTTTTCGAGATGTGACGTTTTTTGTGATTTTTTCAAAATTTTCAAAAAGTTAAAATTAATTATTTTTTTTCGAAATTTGAAATTCTCAACTCTATAGTTCGGTGTTGTCAGAGTACTCTAAAAGTTTGCAAATCTTGCCACATGCGAATGACAAAAGTGACTGCTCAAATGCTTTGAATTTCCGAGATGTGACGTTTTTTGATTTCAAAATTTCTCAAAGAACTTATCTACAAAGAAATTCAAAAAAGTTGAAACTACCAGCTTGATGAAGATAGAACTTTATTGTCAAAGTACACCCAGGCGTCTCAAATCTTGCCTCTTAATATGAATGCTCAAATCCTTTTAGTTTCCGAGATAAGACGTTATTTTTTTTCAATTTTTTTTTCGGGAAACTGCGTTAAACTCCGAAGGTGCGTTAAACGCTAGTCTCATTGATTTCCACATCTTGCAATTTTTGCTCAAATATTAATTCATGCTCTTACGGCTCAATTGTGAGTTTCAATAAAATAAGCTTGCCTTAATGATCGCTGATAATGTAAAAAAAAGTTAGTATCAGTATAATCCTCAGATAAGCAGTGATCCATATCCGACGCTGTGGCAAAGGATATTTTTTTGGTTCTGATATTGTAGGATCATATCAGGTTAAAATATTTGAGTTTCGGGTCAGATATTTTTAAAAACTCAGTAAAAAAACCTGTGCAAATCAAAAATTTCCCCGTAAATTTTTTTTCATAAAAGTTCTTAAACTGAACAAAAATAATCGAAAGTTTCTGATGGTGGCTTATAAACATTTGTTGAGTTTTGTTTCAGTTTGTTATTAGGAGAGAAACTGATTGCCATTGACAATTTAAGCCCTTATGCAGATGAAAAACATCACCTTTGTTCTTATTAGGTTTTTTTTTCACATTTAGTTGTAAATAGTTACTATGTTTGTACAAATGCAACGGATACATGTCAGTAGACCATGTCTCTGAAGAAGCAACTTCGGGGGGCGGAATCGTAAAATCTTTTATTATATTTTTTTTCGGCCAGAATCGCATTTAAGCGATTGCATAATGAGAAGGTAAACGAAATTACTATACAGAGTTTTCACCTCACTTTTCTCTAGAGTCTTTTCCATATAGGAATCCATTCAACTATAAATTGAGAGAGAAAATAAAATTTTTGAGCCTGCAACCTTTATTTGTTATTAGTGCTTAATGGTTAGTGCGTGAGACTCATAATTTCTAGGTCGCGGTAGGTCGTATGTTCTAGTCCGAGACGTCGCGGAATTTTTACCAATTGGAGGCTTAGTTTCATTTTTTTGCTTTTTAAGAACTCTACAGCTGCTTTTTGTCGTGCTCTCGCTTTTTTTTGCAAAGCACAGCTTCGCCTCTGTGTCAAAATAACGCAACTCTTTGAAGAGTACTGCTCCTGTTGTTCCAAACGCTCCTCTACCCTATCTCTTATAATGGATAATATCGTCTTTTTTAATTAAACTCATCTGTAAAGTGGAGTAAAACTGAAGTAGGATCATTAATATTTTCGACAATTTTTTGTCATTTTAAAGCACAAGTTTATTCAAACCAGAAATTCAGTTCAAATTTGAAACGATATCTTGCTGCAGTGAAGACGCAACTAACTAGATAATGCTGAATGAAAGAGTTAGAATTGATCGTCAAAATCTTCTTTGGCTTGTTTTTCAAATAGTCCTCATGGTGTTTTGGGGAGCTTGGAATATATTTTCGATCCAACTAACACAAAACTTGTCATAGTTTGACTTTTTTGAAAAGTTGTCTTCACGTCCTCGAAAAAATCCTTGATCAGCGTCTCCATAATGTTCAAGATTCAAGAATCTGAAAGTTGTTAACCGAAATTTTGCTGTTACTTTTTTGGTCATGTATACAAACATGCTTATCACTGATACGGTTGATGATAACAATATCACTTTTAGGCAGCTCAACAAGAGGTCTAATCTTCTACCCAATCTTCCATCACAACCGGACCAATTTTGAACCCAACTACCATCCCCGAATGGACAGAAAAGTACGAAAGAAGTCAATCAAACAGTTTCTGATAGGAAAATATCACCCCAAGTTTGGGTTTATGTTCACACGAGACCCACTTGATCGGGCTCTTTCGGCTTACTTTGACAGAGTACTTCCAAACCCTGCTTTACTGGAACAGTTCAAATCGTTAGATAACTATTTGAGGAACTTGTCGATGGAAGAGAACAAAAATAGCCACTTTAGGCCTCAGTTGTCAGTTTGCGATCCATGCCGACTCAATATTTCTTTTTTAGGGCGAACAGAAACTATGGTTGAAGATTTGGATTATATAGTTAACGATGCAACAAAGATGGGCTCGTTATTGAGATATACCAAAAATAGCGAGAACGCAAAATTTTGGCTCAGAAAAACGAAGTATGATGGGTCATATTTCAGGGGGTTGAGTTTAACGACAGTGAAGAAATTCATTCTGGCCTACAGACATGATTACGTGGCATTCGGGTACAACCCTCATCAATCGCTCGCGAAACTGAAACGAAACCTTGACAAAATACAAAACAACGAGATTGCAGATGGCCAAATATACAACTTAGAGCAAAAATTGAAGCAGTACTGATACCAAAAATAGATTTCATTTCGAAATTGAAACTGTTCAGTGTCTTATTATTTATTTATTGATGGCCAGCCTCAGGTGGAAAGGTAAAATAAATTTGTTAATGAAACTAATAAAGGAGTCAAAAAGATCTGTTATGGGAGTGCTCTTGCCCCCTTGTCAGGGCCAAAAAGAAACACCTGTTGTTCAAAATACTCTGAAAGAGCTTTTTACCAAATTTTATCTATCTGTCTATCTAAAATTGTTTTTTATCATCTAGCTCGTGGCTAATAAACACGAATCTGCTCCAGAACTAGCTAAAAATTGATACTAGTGACACGCTTCTTAGAAGACCTTTCTCGGAAAATCAACTGGGAAAAGCTAACGGCAAATCATCGGATTGAAAAAACAATCACACAGCAAACAGTTTTGATAAAAAAACTATCATATTCCTCTTTATACACAGCAAGCACTCCTCGGGCGAAGGTGCTTACTTTATGTTTCGACCGCTTCGACCAAAAATTGGTATCTTTAAACTGTCTCGCCCAAAATTTGGTACGTTTCGACTGTCTCGACTAAAATTTGGTCTGTTTCGACCCTGCTCGACCAAAGTTTAGTCTGTTTTGACCGTATCGACCAAAATGTGGTATGTATCGACCGTGCTCGACTAACATTTGGTATGTTTCGACCGTGCTCGACCAAAAAAAAGTTTATGACCGTGTTCGACCGAATGCGGGTATGCTTCGATTTTAAAACAACTTGAGTTATCCCAATTTAAACGTTTAATTCTATGCTTGTCGAATAACGTCTTATGATGATTTTTTATCAGAATAAAATGATTAGAGTTATTTGCAGTTTAAATGTTTTGTAGAGATGAACTAGTTTTGAGCTATTTTCCCCATCTTTTGAAATACTGGCAGGCAATTCAAGTCAAAAATGCTATAAACAAAGGGGATGATATTTGAAAAAAAAATTATTTTTTTGATTCCGAATAACCGCGGGAAAAATGTTTTTTTTTAACATTCTCAAGGTATTCTCAATGAAAGAGTTAGAATTGATCGTCAAAATCTTCCAAAAATTGCCATAAAACGGCTTCTTTGGCTTGTTTTTCAAATAGTCCTTATGGTGTTTTGGGGAGCTTGGAATATATTTTCGATCCAACTAACACAAAATTTGTCATAGTTTGACTTTTTTGAAAAATTGTCTTCCCGTCCTCGAGAAAGTCCTTGATCAGCGTCTCCATAATGGTCAAGAATATGAAGGTTGTTAACCAAAAGTTTGCTGTTAATTTTTTGGTCATGTATACAAACATGCTTATCACTGATACGGTTGATGATATCAATATCACCTTTAGGCAGCTCAACAAGAGGTATAATCTTCTACCCAATCTTCCATCACAACCGGACCAGTTTTGAACCCAACTACCATCCCCGATTGGACAGAAAAGTACGAAAGAAGTCAATCAACCAGTTTCTGATAGGAAAATATCACCCCAAGTTTGGGTTTATGTTCACACGAAACCCACTTGATCGGGCTATTTCGGCTTACTTTGACCGAGTACTTCCAAACCCTGTTTTACTGGAACAGTTCAAATCGTTAGATAACTATTTGAGAAATTTGTCGATGGAAGAGAACAAAAATAGCCACTTTAGGCCTCAGTTGTCAGTTTGCGATCCATGCCGACTCAATATTTCTTTTTTAGGGCGAACAGAAACTATGGTTGAAGATTTGGATTATATTGTTAACGATGCAACAAAGATGGGCTCGTTATTGAGATATACCAAAAATAGCGAGAACGCAAAATTTTGGCTCAGAAAAACGAAGTATGATGGGTCATATTTCAGGGGGTTGAGTTTAACGACAGTGAAGAAATTCATTCTGGCCTACAGACATGATTACGTGGCATTCGGGTACAACCCTCATCAATCGCTCGCAAAAGTGAAACGAAACCTTGACAAAATACAAAACAACGAGATTGCAGATGGCCAAATATACAACTTAGAGCAAAAATTGAAGCAGTACTGATACCAAAAATAGATTTCATTTCGAAATTGAAACTGTTCAGTGTCTTATTATTTATTTATTGATGGCCAGCCTCAGGTGGAAAGGTAAAATAAATTTGTTAATGAAACTAATAAAGGAGTCAAAAAGATCTGTTATGGGAGTGCTCTTGCCCCCTTGTCAGGGCCAAAAAGAAACACCTGTTGTTCAAAATACTCTGAAAGAGCTTTTTACCAAATTTTATCTATCTGTCTATCTAAAATTGTTTTTTATCATCTAGCTCGTGGCTAATAAACACGAATCTGCTCCAGAACTAGCTAAATATTGATACTAGTGACACGCTTCTTAGAAGACCTTTCTCGGAAAATCAACTTGGAAAAGCTCTCGGCAAATCATCGGATTGAAAAAACAATCACACAGCAAACAGTTTTGATAAAAAAGCTATCATATTCCTCTTTATACACAGCAAGCACTCCCCGGGCGAAGGTACTTACTTTATGTTTCGACCGCTTCGACCAAAAATTGGTATCTTTAAACTGTCTCGCCCAACATTTGGTACGTTTCGACTGTCTCGACTAAAATTTGGTCTGTTTCGACCCTGCTCGACCAAAGTTTAGTCTGTTTTGACCGTATCGACGAAAATGTGGTATGTATCGACCGTGCTCGACTAACATTTGGTATGTTTCGACCGTGCTCGACCAAAAAAAAGTTTATGACCTTGTTCGACCGAATGCGGGTATGCTTCGATTTTAAAACAACTTGAGTTATCCCAATTTAAACGTTTAATTCTATGCTTGTCGAATAACGTCTTATGATGATTTTTTATCAGAATAAAATGATTAGAGTTATTTGCAGTTTAAATGTTTTGTAGAGATGAACTAGTTTTGAGCTATTTTCCCCATCTTTTGAAATACTGGCAGGCAATTCAAGTCAAAAATGCTATAAACAAAGGGGATGATATTTGAAAAAAAAATTATTTTTTTGATTCCGAATAACCGCGGGAAAAATGTTTTTTTTTAACATTCTCAAGGTATTCTCAATGAAAGAGTTAGAATTGATCGTCAAAATCTTCCAAAAATTGCCATAAAACGGCTTCTTTGGCTTGTTTTTCAAATAGTCCTTATGGTGTTTTGGGGAGCTTGGAATATATTTTCGATCCAACTAACACAAAATTTGTCATAGTTTGACTTTTTTGAAAAATTGTCTTCCCGTCCTCGAGAAAGTCCTTGATCAGCGTCTCCATAATGGTCAAGAATATGAAGGTTGTTAACCAAAAGTTTGCTGTTAATTTTTTGGTCATGTATACAAACATGCTTATCACTGATACGGTTGATGATATCAATATCACCTTTAGGCAGCTCAACAAGAGGTATAATCTTCTACCCAATCTTCCATCACAACCGGACCAGTTTTGAACCCAACTACCATCCCCGATTGGACAGAAAAGTACGAAAGAAGTCAATCAACCAGTTTCTGATAGGAAAATATCACCCCAAGTTTGGGTTTATGTTCACACGAAACCCACTTGATCGGGCTATTTCGGCTTACTTTGACCGAGTACTTCCAAACCCTGTTTTACTGGAACAGTTCAAATCGTTAGATAACTATTTGAGAAATTTGTCGATGGAAGAGAACAAAAATAGCCACTTTAGGCCTCAGTTGTCAGTTTGCGATCCATGCCGACTCAATATTTCTTTTTTAGGGCGAACAGAAACTATGGTTGAAGATTTGGATTATATTGTTAACGATGCAACAAAGATGGGCTCGTTATTGAGATATACCAAAAATAGCGAGAACGCAAAATTTTGGCTCAGAAAAACGAAGTATGATGGGTCATATTTCAGGGGGTTGAGTTTAACGACAGTGAAGAAATTCATTCTGGCCTACAGACATGATTACGTGGCATTCGGGTACAACCCTCATCAATCGCTCGCAAAAGTGAAACGAAACCTTGACAAAATACAAAACAACGAGATTGCAGATGGCCAAATATACAACTTAGAGCAAAAATTGAAGCAGTACTGATACCAAAAATAGATTTCATTTCGAAATTGAAACTGTTCAGTGTCTTATTATTTATTTATTGATGGCCAGCCTCAGGTGGAAAGGTAAAATAAATTTGTTAATGAAACTAATAAAGGAGTCAAAAAGATCTGTTATGGGAGTGCTCTTGCCCCCTTGTCAGGGCCAAAAAGAAACACCTGTTGTTCAAAATACTCTGAAAGAGCTTTTTACCAAATTTTATCTATCTGTCTATCTAAAATTGTTTTTTATCATCTAGCTCGTGGCTAATAAACACGAATCTGCTCCAGAACTAGCTAAATATTGATACTAGTGACACGCTTCTTAGAAGACCTTTCTCGGAAAATCAACTTGGAAAAGCTCTCGGCAAATCATCGGATTGAAAAAACAATCACACAGCAAACAGTTTTGATAAAAAAGCTATCATATTCCTCTTTATACACAGCAAGCACTCCCCGGGCGAAGGTACTTACTTTATGTTTCGACCGCTTCGACCAAAAATTGGTATCTTTAAACTGTCTCGACTAAAATTTGGTCTGTTTCGACCCTGCTCGACCAAAGTTTAGTCTGTTTTGACCGTATCGACGAAAATGTGGTATGTATCGACCGTGCTCGACTAACATTTGGTATGTTTCGACCGTGCTCGACCAAAAAAAAGTTTATGACCTTGTTCGACCGAATGCGGGTATGCTTCGATTTTAAAACAACTTGAGTTATCCCAATTTAAACGTTTAATTCTATGCTTGTCGAATAACGTCTTATGATGATTTTTTATCAGAATAAAATGATTAGAGTTATTTGCAGTTTAAATGTTTTGTAGAGATGAACTAGTTTTGAGCTATTTTCCCCATCTTTCGAAATACTGGCAGGCAATTCAAGTCAAAAATGCGATAAACAAAGGGGATATTTGAAAAAAAAAATATTTTTTTTGATTCCGAATAACCGCGGGAAAATTGTTTTTTTTTAACATTCTCAAGGTATGTTTCGACCATACTCGACCGTGGCCGAGGTAGGTTTCAACCATGTTCGATCGTAGCAGAGGTATGCTTCGACCGTGTTCAAGGTATTTTTCGACCATGCTAGAGGTATTTTTCGACCGTGCTTAAGGTATTTTTCGACCATTCTCGAGGTATGTTTCGAATTTGTGCCCAACCCATGCCCCTGTCTGGGTTTTTTTGCTCGAGCATTGTCATGTGCTCAACTTTGAAAGTCGACACATAAAGTGAGCACCTCGACCCGGGTCCCTAGCAGTGACCGAGTAATTACATCAATTACGCAGATAGTTTGCTGCTTAATAGTTGTATTTTTAAGCTTGAGATTCAGTCCAGCCCAATTCAAAAGCAGACAACTCGGCTTAAGAAACTCAGACGCTTCTAGCAAGAAAACTTGGCCAAATTATAAACAGAGGTATCAGTTCCCAAAAAATATTATTGTTATCTGATCAGAGTCAGATAGTTTTCAGAAAAATATATTTAAGATTACCTGAAAAAGAGATCGGAAAGCTAGTAGGCATACACATTTTTAAATAATACAATCTATAGAAAGATTTTCAATTTAACTCATCAGTTTTTGACAGATTTTGTTTTCGCGTACTTATTGATGTATTAACGCTTAAGATTTTAACTTTTTTTTAGTATTCTAAAAAATTGATGCACCGAAATAAAAATGCTGAAAATGAAAAATTATTCATCTGGATACTGGATCACTTTTGTTAAGATATGAAGGCTATTAACCCAAAACTTGAGTTTTTTAGAGACCGAAAACGTATAATTTTGTTGTAATGTTTTAAAAAGGCTTAAGTAACTTTGGAACGTGGAAAGGATGAAAAGATCATTAAATATTACGTTCTGAAAGAATAGTCAGTATTTGGTTAAACGAGAAATCTAATCTTTCGAATTCGTAGATGTTTTCTAAACGCGTCATTTGCTTGATTTTTTTTCGCATAACTTTCAAACTTTTTAAAACCAGTATAGAAATTATTAAAAACTAATGTTAACAACCCGATGAAGCAGTGGATAAAATGATTTCCTGGATTTCAAAAAATTGCTTCGAGTTGCTCTATGTCTCATCTCGATTACTAAAATTTAAAAAAATGTTAATTCAATAAATTAGAAAGCAATAAAAAGTTAAATTGAAAGCTGTTTGAAATTACTTATCAAAGATAAATCTTTTTGTATGAGTTTTTTGTTATTGTTGCTATCCGCGTCTTTCTTCTCCTGATTTTCTTGCCCTCATTCAGCCTTTGGCGTTACCATGTTGCAAGGTGATTTTCTTGTACTGGGCCACTGACATCTTGTGTTCGGCAGCCTCCTGGATTATTGATTGTTGCAGGGCTTTCTTACACTTGTCCATCACCTTCTCTTTGGCCGTTCTCTGCAGACCCAGCGCGGTCTTCACCTTCCTAAAGTCAGAAGAGTTACTGGTGTTTTGATCATGCAGAAGCAGCCGAACTTTCTACAAGGGCGAAGAAAAATGTCTGGACTGGAGGCAATGGTTCCACAGAGAACGCCTCGATATGAGCGTCAAAGAAATAAACGCACACAACACCTTCAGGTGGCACTGTGGCTGTGAACAGGAGCAAAGGCCTGCCCCAAGGAAGAGGGAGTGTGCCCCAACCCGGCGAGAACAAAGTAGACCGGAGGAAGAGGAAGAACAGACACAGAACAAGCATCGAAGAAACACGGGACTAGTCATCTGTCAAGTCAACGTGGATGGCTGGAGAGGTCGAGCGCATGTACTGCGTAAATATCTTGAGGACCAGAAAGTGGACGTGGCGCTGTTACAGGAAACGAAGATGCTTGAGACGACACCGAGTGTGATGATGGAAGGATGGAGGGAACACAGACAAGAGAGAACTGTCCACAGGGTGGGTAACCAGCAACCCCAAGGAGGCGTGGCTATCCTCACCCGGGAAAGTCTCGATGTCAAAAGACTGGACAAGCTGAGCCTCCCCAACCATGCAGCTCTGGAGTCGGTCGGCGTTGAAGTCAAGACGAAGAAAGAAAGAGTGAAGATCTGGAACATGTATCGGTATCCAACTCGTGGAGTATACTCCGACAGCAGGGACGCGGAGCTTCACTTTTCTGGGTGGCCGAGCGGAAAAGATGTCATCATAGGAGGAGATGTGCATGCACATGGTGTCTGGGACCACAGTGGAGAGACAGACCAAAGGGGCGAAGAAATCAACGACTGGATGGCATCCAAAAACATGATAGCTCTCAACAATGGAGCACCTACCAGGTACAGAGGCTTGCAGACGACGGCCCCGGATATCACGATGGCGCATGCTAGCCGCCTACACCTGATGAAATGGGAGATCGGAGATAGTCTCGGATCGGACCACCTCCCGTTGCTGGTGAAGTTTGCGACTGCAGCGCCGGTTAAGAAGAAAGCGGAACGCAGAAACTTTAACTACAAACGGGCAGACTGGGAAGGTTTTGCCGAAAAGGTGGACGACCTTGTGGAAGAAACATGGAAAGAAGAAGATTCTCTCGAAAAGTGGTACAAAGACTTCGTCGGCATTCTCATGAAAGCGGCGAAAGAAAAAATTCCTATGACCTCTAACAGGAAACGACAAACACCGTGGTGGAACGAAGAGTGCAATATGGCAAAAGAAAGCAAGAAGGAGAGCTTCGAGGAATGGAAAAGAACTAAAGAAGAAAGGGCTTGGACAGCCTATGAGACAGCGAAAAGGAACTTGAGTCGGGCAGTTGAAGAAGGAAAGCGTGGCACGTGGAGATCTTTCACGTCGACGTCCACACTTCAGGGACAAAGATCTGGAATACCATCAAAGGCATCGACAAAAGGAGCAAATAACCGCTTCCAGCCAACCAGATCATATCGAGAAACTGCACTGCACGCTCCAACAAGGAGAAAGCAGATCTCGCAATGAAGACGTATGCCCAAGTCAGCAGAGTACAAGTGGACAGAGTCAAGTCCAAAGCAGCGTACACAGCGGTTCGAGGACACCTTAAGAAAAAGCCCGAGGAATTCGATGACACCGGCATCGAGTTTTCGCAGAGCGAGCTGCACAAAGTGCTCAGCAATACCAAGAACAGTGCAGCAGGAGAGGACAGAGTCACACCTCAGATGCTGAAACACTTCTCGTACTCCGGCCAGGAACTCCTGCTGAAGATTTTGAACAGGAGCTGGGTGGCAATCCGTGTCCCAGACAAGTGGAAACAGGCAGTGACCGTGCCCATCAGGAAACCGAGAAAGCCAGCGGATGCTATAAAGAGCTATAGACAGGTTTCCTTCCTCAGCTACGTTTCCAAGGCGCTTGAAGCTTCGGTGACAAACAGGCTAAAGAAGTGGGTGAGAACAAACAACATCATTCCGGTGGAACAGTCAGGTTTCCAACCGCACAGGACCACTCAGAACGTACTGGCGAACATCACCCAGTCGGCGATGGATAACCTGCAGGCCAAGAAGAGGACTATCGTAGCGGCGGTGGACTTCAGAGCGGCTTTTGATAGAGTCTGGCGGGGAGGTCTCTTCAGAGACATTGCGCGCCTAAACATTCACCCGGTTGCTGTGAAGTGGCTTCAGTCCTTTCTGAGGGACAGACGGGCGGTTGTGCGATGAGAAGATAAGACCAGCAGATGCCGTATCCTGAAAGAAGGAGTCCCCCATGGCAGTCCCCTGTCGCCGTTGCTTTTCTGCATAGCAATGGCAGGTCTACCCGGCGCTATCAAGGCAATGGCTCCTAGCGCTGAGGTAGACCAGTTCACCGATGACCTCACTGTTTGCCCAAAAGACACGACAGTGGAGGAAGCGGCCAGAAAAATGCAGCCAGCTCTCAATGCGATCGAGATCTGGGCCAAAGAGAACGAATGGGAGATTGCGGCAGACAAAACAGAGGTGGTGGTGATTAGCCTGGACCCCAGAGAAACAGCGGGAAAGGCAGTCCCTGAAGCTGACGATGGACAACACAAGAATCAGATCGGAGAAACAAGCGACAATTCGTGGAGTTTCCATAGACTCCCAGCTGACCTTCACGAGTCACTGCCAGAACATGGCGAAGAAAATCTCGAAGAGGACACAAGTACTTTCCGCGTTGGCGGTAAGAACTGGGGAATCGTGTCGAACGATCTCCGCAGTGTGTACTGCAGTTATGTCCGACCGGGATGATTCTACGCCTCGGAAAGTTGGGGCCCGTTTCTAGCCAGGACCAACATCAACAGGCTAGAAGTTGTCAACAACAGGGCAGCGGCAATAATAACGGGTACTCCACGCGGATCGCCAGCAAGCGCGGTCAAGTGCGACGCCATGATTCAGAACATGGACCTGATCATTGCGGACGGAGCCGCCTTGCAGATGGTAAAGTACCTTGAGCTACCAGAAGACCATCATCTGCGTAAGCTCGCAGAGAGAGAAGTCACCCCGAGACTGAAGGCCAGAGCTGAGAACTCCTTTAGACCCGACTGGCGTAGGGTAGCAAGAAACAGGGTAAACGAGCTGCCACAGGGTATGGATCCAAGAGAAGCGATCCTGAGAGGAAAAGATGCAAAGAACGCAGAAAGATACCAGACGGAAACACCATCAAACTCAACCCACCGACAAGCTTGCAACGGAGAACATCTACCACGCTCAGTAAACAGAACGCGCGCAGAAGAGACGTTTCTGTACAAAATGAGATTAAATAGAGAAACATCACTCAAGGACAACAAGTACAGATTCCGGCTATCACAGGATCCTATATGCGAGCACTGCGATGGGGAAGAACCAGAAACAACGGAACACTACCTACTGAAGTGCAAAAATTGGGACTAGGCCAGAGAACAGCAGCTGGGAAGAAACGCTTTTGCAGACGAACCCCAACAACATCATCAGATTAAATAGAGAAACATCACTCAAGGACAACAAGTACAGATTCCGGCTATCACAGGATCCTATATGCGAGCACTGCGATGGGGAAGAACCAGAAACAACGGAACACTACCTACTGAAGTGCAAAAATTGGGACTAGGCCAGAGAACAGCACCTGGGAAGAAACGCTTTTGCAGACGAACCCCAACAACATCATCTTATTCGCAACAAGCACTGGACATTTCAACTCCCCCGATTATCAAGAGGGCTTCTAAACACACACACAAACACACACACACACCTTGCTCGATTGTAATAGATGTATGCTTCGACCGTGTTCAAGATATTTTTCGACCATGCTAGAGGTATTTTTCGACCGCGCTAAAGGTATTTTTCGACCATGCTCGAGGTATGTTTCGATTTTGCGCCCAACCCATGCCCCTGTCTTGATTTATTTTGGTCGAGCATTGTCATGTGCTCAACTTTGAAAGTCGACACATAAAGTGAGCACCTCGACCCGGGTCCCTAGCAGTGACCAAGTATTTACATCAATTACGCAGAGAGTTTGCTGCTTAATAGTTGTATTTTTAAGCATGAGATTCATTCCAGCCCAATTCAAATGCAGACAACTCGGCTTAAGAAACTCAGACGCTTCGAGCAAGAAAATTTGGCCAAATTATAAACAAAGGTATCAGTTCCCAAAAAATATTATTGTTATCTGATCAGAGTCAGATAGTTTTCAGAAAAATATATTTAAGATTACCTGAAAAAGAGATCGAAAAGCTAATATGCATACACATTTTTAAATAATATAAGTTTTAGAAAGATTTTCAATTTAACTCATCATTTTTTGACAGATTTTGTTTTCGCGTACTTATTGATGTATTAATGCTTAAGATTTTAACGTTTTCTAAACGTATTCTAAAAAATTGGTGCACCGAAATAAAATTGCTGAAAATGAAAAACTATTTATCTGGACACTGGATCTCTTTTGTTAAGATATGAAGGCTATAAATCCAAAATTTGAGTTTTTTAGAGACACAAAACTTATAATTTTGTTGTAATGTTTTAAAAAGGTTCAAGTAACTTTAGAGCGTGGAAAGGATGAAAAGATCAAAAAACATTACGTGCTGAGAATATTGGTCAATCTTTGATTTAATGAGAAATCTAATCTTTCGAGTTCGTAGATGTTTTCTAAACCCGTAAATTGCTTGATTTTTTTGCATAACATTCAAACTTTTTAAAACCAGTATAGAAACTATTTAAAACTAATGTTAACAACCCAATGAAGCAGTGGATAAAATGATTTCCTGGATTTCAAAAATTTGCCTCGAAGCTGTTCTATGTCTCATCTCGTTTACTAAAGTTAAAAAAGTGTAAATTCAATAAATTAGAAAGCGATAAAATGTTAAATTGACAGCTGTTTGAAATAGCCTATCAAAGATAAATGTTTTTGTATGAGTTTTTTGTTATTATTGCTATCCGCGTCTTTCCTCTCCTGATTTTGTTGCACTCATTCAGCCTTTGGCGTTACCATGTTGCAAGGTGATTTTCTTGTACTGGGCCACTGACATCTTGTGTTCGGCAGCCTCCTGGATTATTGATTGTTGCAAAGCTTTCTTACACTTGTCCATCACCTTCTCTTTGGCCGTTCTCTGCAGACCCAGCGCGGTCTTCACTTTCCTAAAGTCAGAAGAGTTACTGGTGTTTTATTCATGCAGAAACAGCCGAATGGCTGAAAACTTCCAATTTTTCGACAAAAAAGGACTAGCTAGTGTTTAAAAGCATTTAATGGTATGAAAAATTGTGTAAAGTGTCACATTTTTTCTCACATTTGTTCATTTGTACCAGACGTAGTTTTACCAGTGATTTTTGCCAACCTAGCTTGCATAAATATGTAGCACTTTTAGCTGTACTCAATGACACTTTTTTAGTAGTACTCAACAAATTAGAGGCCCTTTTGCTGCAAGTATTTTACCATTGGCAATTTAAGGGTAATGTTTGATCCTATTCGCTTTTAGCTTCTTCTTAATAATAGCAGGATTGATTGGAGCAATTGGTAGAACATTAGGCTCTGAAACCATTGGCGTAGGTTCGAAGACCGAAGTGGCTTAATTTTAAAATTTTTAAAGCGTTTTTTCATTCATTTTTTCTTGTATTATAAAATTCCTGTTTCCTTTTTTGCTTGTATTTGTGAATTTCATCTAGATTCTGTTGAAAAGTGAAAAGCATTTAGCCATTAAAAATTTCAGTTATTCGAGTCTTCTGTCGTAAGGAGAACTTTAAGTCAGACGCTGTCTTAAATTAAAAGTTGGTAATCCTTTACTGCGGCAATTAAACATTTATGCCGACTGGTTTTGCCTATCTAGTAGCACTTCATGCCGTTTTTTACTATAAAAAAGGATTTTTGAAAATGCTAAATCATAGAATTGTCTTTACTTACTCACCAACGCGTTTGATTAAAAAAACGCCTGAAGCACTTTTTAGAGCACCTGTTTCATTTAACACAAAGTACGTTAGCCATTTTGGTTACAATCTAGCCGTAACGACAAAATATGTTCAGTATTTGGGCATGTTAAATGTCGACGAAATGTTAATTGTACATCTATGAAGTTATTAACGACTATTTTAAAGCTCATTAGAAAAAAGTTTATAAAATTGATTATTCAGGGTTGATGAAGTTTTCGAAAAAATTGCGGCGAATTTTTTGTGCAATCTTCGAATGTTTAACTCAAGCCAAAATGGATGACTGGCTTGATTAATTTTATCCTTCCGTTTTTCAAACCAGTATCGCCATACGTTTTAAGGTTGAAGTTTGAAGCTGTGTTGAAAAAAACGGCTAAAATGTTTTTCCCATTCCTAGTTTGCGTTCAGTTTCAAAGAAATTCGTCAAAAAATATGGGAAAGTTATTAGTTTCATCAATGGTTGTCAGGTTCACTAAAGACTGTAAAATGGTTGTTGTTTGTTTCCTTTACACTAGGAGTATCTGTATTTGAAATAATGGAATTTTCGCAAAAATGGTTAAAGTTTTGAACATTTTGCGACTATTTTTGGAGAACTGGAAAGTTGTGTGGTGATTAACTCTGCTAGTTTTGATATCCTTCTGTTTTGGGTGGGGGTAGTCTTTAAAACTGCGATATTTTTAGAGGTGAAGGTTTTAAGTTAATTTTAGATATTTTCCAATACTATCACTGCAGACTTTTCTTCATCTGTTTATCACTCCACCGTCAACCTCATAAGGTTTCACTCCTTTCTTTGTTTTTTTTAAACAGTCAAGCTTTTCAAAACTTTTTGAATCAAAATGTTTGAGATGGTCAAACAAGGGTTCTTGCTTAGACTTGGTCACTGAGGATTTGTTTAAAATCATCGTGTATGACACAGAAAGATCCTCAATTTGCGTTCTTTAGTTCATCATAGTAAAAATGAGAGCGAGTTCCCGCTGGTACCCAAAAGTTTCCTGACTGGGCGCTTGTTATTTTCCCTGCCATTATGATGCTTGGAAACAACAGCTCCCAGAAATTCACTGCAAGATCACAAAAGGATTGTGAAAAAGAGAACTGAAAACATCTGAAAATGTTTTCTTCGGGAGTATACTCCCGCTCTCATTCGATAAACACAATGGAGGCAGCCAGTAGACGAGATTCGAGTTGGTCGCTTGGACGAATGACAGTGATATATATTGACCGGTCCTAATGGTATAGCACGTTCATGAGTGGTCAAAATAGCACAAGGTAATGTTGATGATTTCTAGATTTGAGTTTTATTTTGATGTGCCCCGCAAGTTGAAATCCAACTCACTTCTGATTGTTAACGTATAGTTTAAAGCAGAAACCAAAAATGGAATATAAATAAATAGAGAGTTCAAAACGACAATGTTTTGGATACAATCCAAAATTTTGCTCGTTATGTGCAGTTGTGTACTCTTGTGTTTCCCACCTTCGATTTCTGCTTTACAATATACGTCAAGAATAAGAGGTGAATTAGACTTCAACAGTTGTTTTTATCCAATTTTAAAAAAAACATACGGATACAGTCGACGTTAACATCAAGGTGATTCAGCATTAACAAAAACAATCATAGACAATAAAAAAAATTCCGCAGTTCTGGATCGAGAAAAAAACATCAATAATTTATTATAATTTTCAGGTTCGACAATTCCTGTTAAAAGACTTTCTCCCAAAAATCATACCTCAATAAATTTTGGAATTTTGGCTTCAGACTCTTTTTTGGAAACTTTTGAAAGCTTGGCAGAAAAAAATAAACGGTAGTAATCGCGGGAAGTTTTGCTAAAGGGCAAAAAGTAAACTCTAGTTGTTTTCTCCGAATTCAGAAACGAATTCTGAATTTGCGTAATTTGATGACGAATTGCATACCTTATTCCGGTGTTTGGTTTCGTGGTGAACAAGTGGTAAGTGTCGTTCACCATCATCAGGAAGTCCTCGTCTTTGTTGATGCTGGCACTCACCCCAGCATAATAGGAGAAAAACTCGTCCTTGGTTATGGTGGCATCAAAGTTGTCAGGCGTGTCAAAGTTAGCTGACAAAAAAAACATAATACATCAATTAGTATGAAGTTTTGAAGTATAGGAATTGTACAACGACAGAAAGATGATGCAAAGTAAGTCAATAAGTTTCTGAACCATAATATAAAATATGCTGATTTTAGAGAAAGAAGCTTGATCCAAAAAAATTGGTTTGATCATGATTCAGAAAGGATCATAAAAAGTGAGAACCAGATACAATGCTATTCAGAATATTCAAGTGCGGATATAGAATTTTCACAAAGAAACAAACTCAAACTTTCACGAGAATTTTTACGCGAATTTCATCAATTTTCTCTAGGTCGGTCAACTTGCACATAGTTTTCGTTCCGAAATGTACACATAATTATAATCACCAGCGGATTTAGGGGGGGGGGGGCGAAAGGAAGCGGACGCACCTCCCCCCTCCCCCTCCCCCTCCCCCTCCCCCCTCCCCCTCCCCCTCAGGGATTCGACCCACTGGCGACCCAAAGGGTCCATCCTTTGTACTAGTTTGAGATACCTCTTTGTGGCTGACTGCCCTAAAATTTTTTCTAAAGGTGCCTTAGGCGCCAAAATATACCAATTTTGAGGAGAGAGCTCGCGCCGAAAAAACGCGAAGTTTGGGTCTAAATTTTCCATCAAGTGCCTAAAAACGTTTTTTTTTGGTCTGTTTTTTCAAAAACTTAACTGCGGCGCAAAAAATTTTGTCAAAATGGGGTCTTTTTAGTGATTTAGGAAAGCTCAGAGTATCAACTGGGTCGACCTAAAAAAAAGTCGACAAAATTTATGCTCCCCCCCCCCCTCCCCCCCCCCCCCCTCGAGAAAAACCTATATCCGCCCCTGATTATAATACTTTCAGCATAAAAAGATAGTTAAAAGTGATGTGATGAAATAAACTTCACAGCGTATCAACTCACATAGGAACTGTTCCAGTGCCTGCTCTTCTGTCCAATCGCCCGAGAGTATCTTGGGATGTCCACTGACGTCACACACTCCTCGCAGGTCTTCGATCGTCAGACACCCTGACCCGTCTTTGTCCAGCTTCTTAAATGCCTCCTGCACCATTCGCTCCCGTATACTGTTCATGATTTTGTCACGCAGATTCTCCAGGAACTCTTCGTAGCTGATACTGCCTGAACCATTGTGCATAAAAGTCACATGGACACGTAGATCAAATATTTATTTTTTACAACGGGGCAATTTTCTTCAATTCATTTTTGATTCCTTTGTTTCCAAGTATACAATATAAGTTTAGTTTAAATGTTGAATACTTTGAGTCAACTCAGATTATAAAGATGTTTTCTTTTTCCAGTCACCTGAGTGGTCTGAATCGATTTGGTCGTAGGCTTTCTGCATTTCGCAATGATCCAGCACACACCCTATCGCTGTCACTCCTGAGCATGATAAAATATTCATTCCAATTTTGAAAAAAAGTAGAGTGGATGAATTGCATGTATTGGCCTCATGATTAGATGTAGTATTTCTCGTAGTAATCGGGGAATTTTCAAAATCAAAATTGTTGAAATTTTTCCGCTAACATCACTTTTTTGGCTCTCATTTGCCTCTTTCAAGTAGCATATATTGGCGCCGATGGCATATCAGAAAAATTATAGTGTCGAGCCGCGATAGAGCCATAATTAGTACAAAAGAAAGGAAGCCCATAGGTGGCAAGGGTGTTGAGTTCATGGCTCTTTCCCATAATAGCCACACAGCTTCAGTAAGCAAAAAATTCAGCCTCTAAACTGTGATCTTACACATATGGGGGCTATAATGGGAAATAGTCAAATCCGGAGTCAAACTGTGATCTTATACAACTATGAGGGGCTATATAATGGGAAATAGTCAAATCCAGAGAAAAGATTCTAACCCCTTCTCCTCTAAAATGACCCCTGATTGGCTTTTTTCAAAATTTCGACCTTTAAAATCTCTTTCATTTTTCCTAATTTTGATCTTAAAACTGTTGAGGGATGCTTTGCTTAACCTTTCCCTCTTAGCACTACCCACCTTGCTGGAATTCGGAGAAACTGATCTGTCCACTGTTGTCGTCATCCATGTTCCTGAATATCCTGCCTATGTCTCTGATGCCCCCTGGACCCCTCAGCAGGGCAGTCAGTCTGATCCTCTCTACTGGGTCTGTACTCTGCGTCAACATATGCCTCACCTTTGCCCTCAGCTGACTCTGGCTCAGGATGTTAGCTCCTCCCGATATCATCACCTAATATTAAGTTTGAGATCATCAAACATACAATAGCACTTAGCATAGTGGTAAATCGATCACTTTGGTATCGTCAGATCGTGTACTCGATCCCCTGCCATGGCAATGATGTATGTGAGGATGATCTCTCACCTGACCTCTAGCTTCAGTTCTATCACAGCCTGACTAATTTCGGTTGCAATGGTGGTATCAAATGAAAGTTCCAGATGCAAAAACAAAGGGCTTGAGTTGCAAAAAAAAGTTCGCTCAACAAAATTACTCCGTCAGGAACGTGGGGAATTAATAGAAACAAACTATGCTCAGAGAGGCCTGATAGCTTTTCATAGATCCTCTGCGAATCGCAGAACCCTCAATTAATTGTTAAATGCTCCAACCACCTATGTAGAATACCAAATGTGGTTTTGGGTTTTTCTTCGCAAAAACGTAAAAACACAAACAATGGGCAGATAGTACCGAAAGATATGTCGAAGATGGCGCGCTTGCTTTCAGACTTTCAGCTTGCTTTGAACACCTTTTTTGATCATTTTATAATAACCAGACTGTTTAGTTCACATGACTCTTTTTTTTGCGCTAGCAACATTACCAGAACATGCTACGTGAAATTGCAAGCTATCTTGTAGGATCTTGCAAAAATCTTACAATAACTTAGAGCATAATTCGGTCGGAAAACTGATGGTGAATTTTTTAAGATATTGTAAGAATTTTGCAAGATTTTGCAAGATAACCTTACAAAAAAAATCTTAAACGGTAGATCATTTCTACACGAATTTTACAAGATCTTGCAAAATTGGTCATCTTCGTCAAGTAGGGTGCGCTTAGATTGAGCGAAAGCAGTATAATATCGTTAAATCAGTGCTTCTTGTGACTTTCGTCGTTTGCACTACTAGTATTTACATTTGCTTAATAAAGGCACAAAAGATGAAAGTCATTTCGTGGAGAAGATTGTTAAACAAAACCATTTTAAAAAATCACTTGTTCTGCACAAGTCGAAATAGCAAGCTTGAGACAACCCAAGGCCAACCCGCACCGAAGTTCCATGGATTATAAACGATTATAATGGAAAATTGTGGTCTAAAATGTTGTCATTATAATCCATTATTGTGGCAAATTTAGACCACGAAATCCATTATATTGTCATTATAATCGATCATTTTCGTAAAATCACAATCCATTAAAATCCATTATAATGGATTATAATCCAATTAAAAACCATTATAATGGATTATACACCAATTAAAATCCATTATAATTGGCGGTTGTGGTAAACTGGCAGGGAGGTGGGGCGTAAATTTCATGACTAATCTAAATTTCATGAAAAAAGTTGTAAATTTCATGACTAATCTATCGAAAAAGTCCATTATAATTGATTATAACCGATTAAAAGAGATTACATTGGCATTAAAATTATGAAAAATATAATCCATTTTTAATGGATTATAATCGATTATAATCTATTATAATGTATTATAATGATATAAAAAATAATGGATTATAATCCATTTTTGATGGATTATAATCGATTAGTTTTGTAATTTTATAGATACTGACTATAAAATGACAATATAATCGATTATCATCCATGGAACTCCAGTGCGGCAACAGCCCGAAAAAGTAGTCAAAGTGTGCTTTTAAGTGCAACTAAAATAGTGGTCTAACTATTTAATATTGAAGCGAAGCACATGGAGCATTTTGCCCATTTCTTGTAGAACTTCACTACATAGGCAAAATTTTATCAAGAAACAATGCTACAAAGCAAAAATTATCTCAAAGCTAAATTTCCAATTTTAAGTGCGCCCATTAAGTAAATGCTAGTGAGGCAAGCACAAAACTGTAGGCGAGACATGAGCAAAAAGTCATTAAGAAAACGATACAAAGCAAATAATGTATGAAAAATTAACTTTTTAACCTTATTCTATATAAATATATATCGGTTTAAGCTACACGGTAAATAAGAGAGCCACAATTCAATGAATTATTCAAAAAAAAATTCAAATCTTTGAATCCAAATAAACAAAAAAGAATAAAAACTTTTACAAGTTATGCGGAGCTGTTTGATTTTTGTGGGAGTTGTGTATATGGTTTTCTAGGACACTCCATTTTATAAAACATAATTAGGATTGACTGTACTTGAATCATTGGGTGTAAACGAGAAATCAGAAGAATCAACTCTCAGTTGTTGTTTTGCAATAATTTAGAAAAATCGAAATGCAATTCAAATTGCTTGAACCACCTGATGGAAATTTTTTTGAAGTTTTTTCTCTCAAATTAAAATCAAAACAAGAACAAGGATACTATGCAAGTAGCACAATGTTCCGATCATAGTCTTTAAAAACTACAAAAAATGTATATATTGTTTTCAAATTAGTGTTTTTTCTATGTGGTGTGATGAAAAGAATCAACGAAAAACCATAATGTATGCATGTTCGACATTCATAGGTATATAAGCAAGTTGGAAAACTTTTTTTGGAAAAATGACTGGTAAAACTAAAAAAAAATTTAAAAAAAAGTTTCAACTTTTTTTTTCAAATATTTTTGCTGATTTTTAAATTTTTTTTGAATTTCTAGGTTCCCAAATTGGCGCTGATGAACTAAGATTTAAGGGCTTAAATTCAGCATAGATAGGCTGTTGGAAGCGTGCTAGGCTGCTTTTTTCGCTCAAAGTTGAAATAAAAATCAAAAATTATACACCAGTTTTTCTCGATACTTTTAAAAATTTTAATAATTTTTAAATTTCATTCGAATCATGACTGAAAGGGTTTCAGTTTGATGTATCATTTGATTCGTTCTGTTGATTATTTTGAGGTACCCGATTTTGCGTGGAAAACAAAAAAGGAAAAAAACTAAAACAACCGAATACAAAGTTCCTCCTCTTTTTCAATGGTCGGAACAAAAAAAAAACTCAAACACCCCGAAAACAAAGTTTATTCACATTTTTCAAATGGTTGGAGCAATAATTGTGTTTTGTGCAAATATCACAGATATTTTTGACCAATTTTATTTCTGATGCAATCAAAATATAATTAGAAAATTGAAATTTAAAGGTTTTTTTTTCAATTTTTTATTTTTTGCGCAGTCCTATCTTTTCGAGTGGTGAAGGAACTAAATCAGCATTAAAAAAATAGTTCATTGGCGCAACAAATTAAATATTTGATTGCTTTTATTGCTCAAAGTCACTTAATTTAAGGAATTACCTCACTCTCCGTTCTAAGATTGTTTAAAAACGAAACAAAAGCTCTTTTCTTCGATACTGAATTGTTGTCCGAAAAAAGTTTTCATATAGTTGATCGGATAAAATATGTAAGAGTCTATATAATAGGATAAATCACTGGATAATTTGTTCGTTAAATTCGGCAGTATAAATGCAAAATTGGATTGACTATAAAAAGCCAAAATTGACCCACTTTATTACCCAAATTAGCATAAATTGCATCATTTTAATTCTGCTGATGTTTTGAGCAATTTTTGTTCTCAAAACTTTGTGCCCAGCCCAATTTGAGAGAAACACGTTCAAAGATGCCAATTTTATTTCGCTTTGACGTGATGCCAATTTTGTTTTTATCGAATGAGATAATAAATTTAAAATGAGAAACTACAAAAAAAAAACAGAGTAGATTTTCGTTTCTGTTTTTTCGTTTTCTGTTTTAATACTATTAAAATCTTTGAACAGCTGTTTTGGGGCTAATTTTTCTAAGCCCCTGATGCTATTGTGGCTATACGATTCAAAGATATAATTTTTAGTACTCTATTGGGAATATCCGTTTTTTGAGCTCTGAAGCAATCTGCCAGTTCTTTAGTCTTAAATTTTTAAAAGAAACATAACCGTGTTTTTTTAAAGATTTTGGACAAAAATTGAAAGTGACTCAATTGTGTTCTGGCTAGCCTCAAATTACAATGACATACACTTACGCGAACTTGAAATGAGTCTTCTGTCCTTAGTAAAGTAAATTTACTTCGCAGACAATCAAATAAGTAGCTGTTTGCAAAGTTTGCAGAGGGAGATAAAAACCCTTATGCTTGAAACTATGTTTTCCTGGGCTGGCCGAGCAGCTTTACGGTCACAAACCATTTCCCAAATGCTCTAAAGTTTACCAATACTTCCATAAACGTTTTTGTCCCTATTTACTAGTGCAATAGTTGTTGTCGCGAAATCTTAAACCCCAATAGCTGAAATAGGACTTAAGTTGCTGATTCTTCTCATTGGAAGTTATAGGTGTATTAGGAACCCTTTACATAAAAATGACCAAAGACATAAACGGCCCTTATGTTGAACTAATTGTATTCTTGCTCATAATAGAGTCGGTTGGAATGGTTGATAAGGTGAAACCTAAACGGAAGTGTGAACAACTTACCATTTGGTAATGGTATGGTTTTGTGGCTACCGTTTCCTCACCTTCAGATTGCACGTGGTCCATAATTAATAAAATATGATCGAAGGAAGTAAACAAAGAAGAACAAAACTTGCAAGAAAACTCGGAATCCTCGCGATATTCAGTCTACATTTCCTTTTTCTTTGCGTAGAAGGAGAAATCGTTGAAGTGATTTTCTACAAATTAATGTTTTCGAAAATTTATTAAAATATTTATTATTACTAACTACCTTCGCGAATGATGGTTATTATGATGGTAACTTCTTATCTAAGTTGCCTTCAGATGTTTTGCATATACGTTTAGGTTCTGAATTGATGAAATATGTTTGGCCATTGCTATCGTTATATATAATACCTATATACTAGTAATATACAATATGGTCAGACCTCGTAAGATAAATTGTTTGACTGAAGCTTAAACTAACATAAAGCGAAGTTTACAGATGGCTTTCGTAATTTATAAATTAGTCTTAAGCTTAAATGACAATGTAATCTGTTTTTAATGACTATGCTTTTTCAAGTGGCTTTTGAGGTAATAACAGTTAGATATAGCAGTGAATATAAAAAACTATTAGAGCATGAAGAAATGGGTTGTAACTGAAATTCGATCATAGCAATCGATCTTCAAAGTAATTCAAAACATGGTGAAATTGAATTTCAAGCCTTAAATTTAGCCCAAGCCCGGGTTGACCTCCATAAACCGAAATGCTTATCTTACAATTCCATACACCGGAAATGCTTATCATACAATCAGGGGCGGATCTAGGATTTTCTTGAGGGGGGGTGAAGAAAAATTTTAACAGAGATTTATTTGCAATAAGAAAATAAAGAAAATTAAACAAAATTGAGTCTTCTATTTTTGCAGCAAATCTGTCGATGACCTCTTCCACTTTGATTTCTACATCTTTGTGGATGTAAATCAGCGCCAAGTTTGAGAGTCGGTCCTCCTTCATATTGGAGCGCAGGTAACTTTTTAGTAGTTTTATGCTCGAAAAAGCGCTCAGCAGTGCATACAGTCACTGGGAGGGTAGCACCAATCTGGAGGAAAGCAAATATTATTGGCATTGTGGCTTTCTGACACACTCTGAGTGCAGCTGAGAAGGTTTATGGTGTATCGGCGTACAGGGGGAAGCGCCACATGTTTTTCCAAACTTCGAACTTGCTGGGGAAGTCACCATTTGTAAGTACTCCTTCGTATAACTGGACCATATCATCAAAATCTTCCTCCTTTGCATCCTTTTCACTTATCCAACGGGGTAGCAGCTTGAACACTTGAACACAAGAAAAGGTTGCTCCATCGAAGCGTTCCTTGAGATCCATCAAGAAAAGTCAAGAAAGGGCAGGTAAACGGTCTGCCTGAAGTGATCATAAGCCGATGATGCTACAGGAGGTCTGCCTCTTCTGCCCTCTATTTGAATATCGCCAAGCTTTGCAGAATGGACTTTTTCGTAGCGGCCGTTGCCTTCACCATCGCGCCAATGTTGAAAGAGGTGACGCAAGTCCGACTGTGATCCATCGACTGAGGCAATTCTAGCGAAGGTCCCTGAAGAGCAATGCTGGTAGCTTTAGTCGCTCCAGCAGGTGCTTCATAGACATCAGGGCAATCAAGAACTTTGACCGCATCATGCTAGCCGCAGTCTGATCACAGCAGTCAGAAGCACAGCTTTCCCCAGGCCAACTGCTGATGTCTTCTAGCGTAGCTTCAATGGAATGCTTCAGCTGGATAAAAGTCAGAACATCATCATGTCGTTCAACCTTGACTGAACCAGAATCTTCTCGTTTTTCTCCATTTCTTTTGCAACTGCGCGATCCAGTTGCGCGATCGATGTTCCTGTTTGGGTTTCTGACATACTCAAGGAAGGCCTGCGCTTTCTCCAGTAATTTCTTGTGATGGGCTGTTTTCTGATGTGGATCCAAGTAGTTTGAGAGGCGTGCAAACTTCTTGAACGGCTTGTTGACCAGCTGAATCTCTGCTGAGCCCCCCGATTTCTTTGTCTCTTCCCGGTCAGCAAAGCAGAAGCAGAAGCGGCAGTAGAGTCCCTCTTGTATCATGGAGGAACTGGTATCTTTCCAGGTGCTGGGGGCTAAGAGTTCGCTTTTCTTGTTTTCCCTGTTTCGTCACAAATTAGTGTGGCCAGACTTGCAGTGGGGGTTTGTTGGGGTTGTCCAGCAGTGCAAATTTGATGTCCCTGTCCTGTCGAAGATTTTAGAATGAGCCTGGTAGTTTTGAATGGGGAATATTTACTGCGAATGAGGCAGGCCTCGAGTCAAAAATGAGTCCATATTGAGGCCTCAAAAAAGACGCATTCAAAATAAAGGAAATAAAGGCCAAAGACACCAGCACCAAAGGCGCCCTTTGAAAAAATTAGGTAAATTGCCCCCCCCCCCCTAAATTCGCCCCTGCATACAATTCCATACATCATATTTTCGGAAAAATGCTAGTCATAAAATTTTCATACATTATCAAAAAACATTGAAAAAAGGTTCTAACTAGTTTCTGCGTCTATTTGAACCAAATAAAACACTCTGGTGATAAATTAAATGGCGACAACAAAAATTTTTCCAAGTATTATTGAAATTGCCCCTTTCTTTTTTCAATGATTTTATCGAAAATGTATGAAAATTGTATAATTAGCATTTTCCCGTAAATTTGATGTATGGAATTATATGAGAAGAATCTGCAGTTTTTTTTCCGTTTCTCTGGATAACTTTTTTCAAACAAGCTAAAAACTCCTATTTCTTTTCTATGAAAGGTTTATGTATGCCTTGATCAATGTCTGATAACTGGAAAAATCTAAATTTAAAAACAATCAACTTTGAAAATGCCAGACAATCAACTCTTTGGTGACTCTAGTTTTGAGGAACACATCCAAAAAAGTTTA
Source organism: Symsagittifera roscoffensis (assembly GCF_963678635.1). Classification (NCBI taxonomy): domain Eukaryota; kingdom Metazoa; phylum Xenacoelomorpha; order Acoela; family Convolutidae; genus Symsagittifera; species Symsagittifera roscoffensis. The sequence continues at coordinate 20,822,827 of NC_087065.1, read as the reverse complement.
AGAATTAAAATAAAAAAAACAACTTATAGGTTTATAAAGAAATGCTTGTCATCAATTTCATTTATGAAAAAATGCTTATCTTTGAGTTTCCTTAACATTCTCTGTATCTATGGAAGTGTACAAAATTGTATGATAAACATTTTTGGTCAACCTGGGAGTCTTTTTTGCGTAAAGTTAGAGTCAAAACCTATGATTTCTTTTTCTTAAATCTAAGCAGCTGTACTTGGAAAACCTGTCAGAAGAAAAAAAAACGCTCCTGTCCAAATCCTAGAAGGACCTAACTTGGTCTTAATGTTAAACTGCTTTGAGCAAAAACACATTAAATTGCATTTTAGAATTTTAAAAAAAAATTACGGTTTGTATCACCAGCGGATTTAGGGGGAGGGGGGAGGGCGGTGCATACTCCCCCTTCCCAGGAATTCGACCCCCTGCCAGCCCAAAGGGTCCCCCTTTGTTTTATTTTGAGATATGCATATTTGATGACTGACCCTAAAACTTTTCTAAAGCGCCTTAGGCGCCAACATATACTAATTTTGAGGGCGGAGCCAACATATACTGGGCACTTTTGGGCCGTTTTTGGGCACTTTTTGAAAAATTTTGACAAAAAAATCGCTGGCGCGCGCTCCCCCTCAAAGTTAGTATATATTGGCGCCGAAGGCGCCTTTAGAAAAATTTTAGGGTCGGTCGGCCAAAAATGGATTTCTGAAAAAGTATCAAAGGGGGGACCCTTTGGGTCGGCAGGGGGTCGAATCCCTGAGGGGGGGGGGGGGCGTCCGCCAAACGCCCCCCCCCCCCCCTGAATCCGCCCCTGTAGGTCGACCACACTGACTTTCCGAGCCCTCACAATCACTATGAAGACCGTATTGTGACAAAACTTCTGCGCCGCAGGCAAAATTTTGAAAAAAGCCAAAAAAAAAGCGTTTTAGGTAGGCACATTTTGAAAAACTTTGACCAAAAAATTTGCGTTCTTTTTGGCGTGCCCTTCTCTCTCAAAATTAGTAAATATTGGCACCGAATGCGCTTTAGAAAACTCTTAGGGTTCGTCAGCCAAAAATGAGTATCGCAAAAATGTACAAAGGGGACCATTTAGGTCGGCAGGGGGTCAAATCCCTGAAAGGGGAAGCTGAGGTGCAGAGTTTGCTGTGATGAGCTGCAGAGTTTGCAGAAATTGTTGTTCGTTTTTTAATTGAGTCGCTCTTCGGTCACTTTGAGGTACGCTTTTTTGTTCTAGAATTCTACCAGTGGCAATTGTGGTTATGAAAGTTGGAGCAGTGAAAATAAAAGACCATTAAGGCGTGAGAATATGGTGCCTAACGGTTGAGTGATTATCGGAAACAACCTCTGAACTAATTCAGAACAAAGAAAAGATTTGGAGCAAGTTCTAAACAAAAAAATGGCAACTTTCTGTAATAAGAAAATGAACGATGTTTTTCACGTTTTGGTCGTTTTCTTTTCAAATGCTTACGATATGGGATTGAAAATTTGACACAATCTAGATGAAACGATTTGAAAAGATTTTAGTTTCAAAAGTGTTTTTGCTGTAGAAGCATCCTCGAAAACATCCTTAGAATCTTAATTTTATGAACTAAAATTCGTTTTTTTTTTTAAAAAACTGATCAGCTTGAATCACTCTTAATGTCAAAGAAAAACGACAGATGCGACGACTGATACGACAAAAAGATGGAAAGAGATTAGAAATTCAAATGTTTAGGGCTGTTTGCGAGGTTGCTTCTATATCAAAAAATACTTTTAAAACTACAGGGTGTTTCAAATAAACTGTAATGTTATAAAAGCTTCTCATTTCGTAACTGTTGATCAGTTCGACTTCAAATTCGGTGATATTATGTAGAACAGGCGGAGATTTGATAAAACTCAAAAACTGCGTTGATGAATTGAACTCGATAGTGAATACCCGCGATTTTTCAACTATTTCACGCTTCCACGCAACAAAAAATTTTTTAAACTATTTGTTCATACGTAAATGAAAACAACGAAATGGTTTTCACAGTAAACGAAGAAAAACGGATCATTTGTTTGTTTGCAATTTATGAATCCCCAACTGAAGTTCGGAGAAGATATATCAATGAATATTACATTGCCCCACGCGTTGCATCAACACTTCAACTTACGCAGTTTATCAGAGTGTGGAAACGGTTCCAAGAAAGAGGCGGGTTATCGAAATTTCAAGGGCAGCATCGAAAAGGAACGGGGTTACCAGGAACCGATGAAGCAAATGCCAGTATTATATGACACTTTGATTTTCATCCTAAAGATTCAATAACTAAAGCAGCAGCTGATTTGGGGTTGAGCCGCACCACAACTTGGAGAGTCGCGAGAGCTGCCAAAATGAAGCCCTACAAAGTGCTCAAAACACACCAAATTAAAGAGACGAACTTCGGCTTGAGACTTACTTTTGGTGTCTGGTGCTTGAGCAAGATTGAAACAGCGGCAGATTTAACATCACGGGTGATTTTCTCAGACGAAAAGTGGTGGGTGCTCGACAGCTCTCCAAATTCTCAAAACGATAGGAGATGGAGTTTAGTTAACCCCAGAGAATACGCGGAGTGCAAGTACCAGGGCAAAAAGAAAGTGATGTGCTGGATGGGTTTCCTTCAAGGAGCTGTTCTTGGCCCGTTTTGGTTCGTAGACGAACAGCAACGACCAATAACACTGAACCAGTTTTCGTATCTGAACATGCTGGAACACGACCTCTGGCCAGTCCTTCGAGAACGACGAAACTTGAGGCGCATATGGTTTATGCAAGACGGAGCCACATGTCACTGCACGGGACGCGTACTCAGTTGGCTTGGGACAAAGTTCAACGACAGAATTATAAGTAGACGAACCCCTATACCCTGGCCACCTCAGAGTCCGGACCTGAATCACCTGGATTTTTGGCTGTGGGGTCATCTGGGGAAAATTGTTCATGGTGCGAATCCACGAAGTATTGACGAACTCATGCAAACTGTAGAAGATGCCCGAAATACAATAACGCCCGATAATATCGAAGAGTCATTGAGAAATTTGACGAAAAGATTACAAAGCTGTGTTGCTCAAAACGGCGGACACTTTCAGCATCTTTTATAAAAACAATTTTATCAGATATTCAAATCTCCGCCACTTATTTATCTCTTCTCAAAAAAAAGTTATAGGGTTTTATAAAATTACAGTTTATTTGAAACACCCTGTAGTTATGATATACTGGCACTTTTACGCCTTTAAAACAAGATGATTTTTCAAATTTCGATTCTACCAGTCCGTTCAAATAATTGCATCAACCAAGGTTTCAACTCTACATCTCAAGACTTTGCAGAGAAAATCTTTTTACATCCTAAATGGACAAGACGCATTTAATTTAAGAACTTAAAAAAACTAGCGCATTTTGTGTCCCAGTGGAAATCACATGAACTTTTTGGCCATAAAGAGTTGTTTTATGATATTCTCATTTAAGGTAAATTTATGACTCTGCCGAAACCAGGATTGACTCGCTCCTTTTTATTTCCGCATTTGAAAAAAGCCGATCAAGAAAATGACTGTTTTTCATCTCAAAATTAGTTGCAACGTGCGTCAAAAGGTTTTTTGGGCATAAGAGGACGCATTGAAATAAGGACAAAATGTGAATTCACGACTAAAATTGAAGATGAAAACACGTTTTCAACATGTTAAAAAGTTTGCTGCTTGTCAGTAAAATTTCAGTTGCCAAAATTGTTTAAAAGCAAAATAATTTGAACTTCATTGTATACTTCCATATCTCTTACAATAAAAGCTACTTCAGAGCTGAAATAAATAAATAAATAATTATTTAGGATTCTGTACTGATTGTTCTTTGTTAGGACGTTTCATTGCAAAACCATGATTCTGCAAATACTTCAATTGTCTAGAGCAAACCGAAAACCTTCCTGAAAAAAGATAATTCCAATGACTGAGTGCATTAGATTTGAGTTAAATTTAAGCCAAAATTATTTTCTACGTGATTGTGAAACTTCGCAAAACTCACGTTTGATAATTGAGCTCGTTTTTGATAATCGTTTGCTTAAAAAAAGTGCGTGAAAAACTTCACATTATAAATTCGCGATTTTTGTTCTTTCATTTTTGGACAGCGAAGAAAAATGGAAAAAGCCACAAATCCTAATTGACTAACATATTTCTTAGGTACTCGGAAATATATTTAATAGTTTTCGATTCGATAAAAAAAAACTGAATGAGAAGTTGATCTTAAAAAGTGAACGAGAAGCTGGAGGCTGGTAAAATCGTGGGGGAGGTCCACAATTAGAAAAAAAAGGAGGGGCGATTTAAACAAAAAGCAAACTTGTGAAAAAAATTTCAGAAGCAGCTTGCATTAGATTTTCCGATTGAAGAACTGCAGAAACATCTGGGCCAGTGATCGAATCATGCAGTTTTGGCTGTTTTTGAACAGGCGAGTACGTAAGTGTACTTGACTTGGAATGCGAATCTTGCAAGATTCTTGTAAGAGCATGCAAATCTTGTAAAGTCTTAGAAAAGGTAGAAAAGGTTTTACAGTTTTCTTGTAAAATCTCGTGCCGAATATCTTACATGATTTGCATTTCCAAAAAATGAGATAGGCCCAAAATGACAGGAACCCAATAAAAACGTTTTGTTGCCAAACAACAGCAAAATACAGAAAAAATTTAAAAACTATCTCTTTTATCAGCTGTATATAAGCCTCCAATATAATACAATTTTTCAGGATTTTGATTTATCAATTTATTTGTAGGACGTAATTTTTTTCAGAGCCAACTTTTTTTGATGAATAAGGATTGCTGTAATAAATAGGTACTCAAATTATCAGTAGCTCTACTTTTTGTTCCGACTTTCGATACGAAAGTAACGGAATATTTGTGCTCGGGGTGGGTTTTTTTTTCTTCAGACAAATTTCGACTTTTTAACTAGCCATTTTTGACGGAATTTTTTTATATCATTCGAAAGGTATTGTTGTCCTGAGCTCAAATTTGAAAAGATATTTTACCTGTGATCATTTTTCGTAAAGTTACGGGGGTTTAAATATTGCCATTTTGGCCAATTTGGGACAATTAACGCGCGATATATTTCGCGCTATTAACGCGTAAGCGGACAGTTAATCCGTCTTAGAAATCGTTCCAAATTGGTTAAAAGAAGCCTATTTGCTATAATTGGTTTGTTACAAGGAGCGAAATCTATCATTTTGTACTTTAAATGGCTTGTGGGGGATGATTTTTATTTAAAAAATTTCAAATTTTCGAAATTTTTTTTTTCCATTTTGTTTTATTTCATTGAATTTTTTCATGTTATTACTGCTCCATAAACCTTAAAAGGCAGTCGGAACATTCAGGGCTTCGCCCTGATACGAGCAGTCTTGTCTGCATTTGTCTTGCATCAATTTAGTCCTTCATAAATTTTGAAACTACAATACGTCCACTTGTATCAATTTGTAACAGTTTTGGATATGTAGCATAGGTGGATCTTCAAGATGGCGGGTTTTAGAGCATGGCTTTGTTCATCGGCAAACTTGCCCTAGCCACTTAACTCTTAACCAATCAAAAGACAAAACGAGGTAAATTTAGTACCAGAAATCAAATTGAAACATTTAGTTTATATTGTATATTGAAAGCAGGCTGTACCAGTGACCTGACGGTGGTCTGATTTGCGCCAAAAAAAACGCCAGGCGTTCTCATGAAAAGTACGTGTTTCTGGAATGGCGAGCACGCAACTTCCCGATTGCAGCAAACCTTTTGAATTCACCCAGCAAGGCAAAATAAACGGTCGCTGCGGGACTGAACCCGGTTTCGGGTTAAATAACGGTAGGGCTGTAGGACCTTTTTGCAGGGCTGTTAAAAGTGGAATGTCGAATCTCATTTGTGGCACTGATATACATTGTAAAAAATACTTAAATAATTTTGAAACAAACTGCAATTTACACATATCTGTATTGAAGAAATTTCTTTCTCGTTGGCAATGAAAAATAACAATTTAATTACTTGAAATAACTACTTGATAAAAACCCGGTTTTGTTCAAAACAACTTTATGACATTTAGTAATAAGATTTAAAGCTTTTTATACACATTATTGCTTATAATCAAAACAGCTGTTCAACTTCAGCTGATTGAAGTAAATAATGTCAACTGAGTTCATTTGAGGTAAAGTGAATTAAAGTTATGGGATTAAAAAGAAGACCATTTGTAACTTATATCAGCCTAAGCGAGGCAATGTTATTCTCGCACTACTGGCGCCCGTTTCTTCACTAGGAGTTGAGGTACCAAAATAGTCAGAACCTTGCGAGGACACACGTGAATTCTGTTGAGTTTTCACATGTTGTTGCAGGTCTGGAAGGGAGTAGGACTTCTTTCTGATTAGTGGCAGCTTGTTACACGAGTAGCTATGATTGGATATGTTCACAGATTGACTGAAGTCGTCTCCTTTGTGGTTGCTTAGGGCGCGTATTAGGGACCCCCTTTCGTCGCTCAAGGGAGGCAACGAGGAGCAACCCCTGCTGTTGCCAAACGACTGTTGTCTTCGGGTTTGATGGTCGACCTCTAAAAAATTCGAAGAATTGAAGCGATCCATGTTATTTTGCAGCAGCGGCAATGAAACTTTCTTTTGGCGCTGGGTGTTTTCGTCGTTATAGTCGCTGTAGTTACTAGCACCGAGTGATTGTAGACTGTTGTTGCTTTCACTTGTTTTCTGGGATCCTTTCCGATTTTCTGACTTTTTCTTCTTCCTTTTATACTCACCTGTGGCGTTTTGCTTCACCTGTTTTTGGTACAGTCTCAACGGTGGCACCTTTGGTCTCTCGTCAACGTCGGCATCAGTTGAATTTGTATTAAAATTGCTATCGTTGTAACTGTTTTTGTTGTTGCTGCTGCTGTTGTTGTTGTTGTTATTATGATTAGTTTTGGTTTTGTTGAGGTTGCCTTTGGTGTTTATCCGCAGTTTAGTAGCCTCGCGTGATAACCGGAAGTCTTCAGGAAGTGTGTATTCGCCACATGAGTCACTGCTACCTCCAGGAGAATTCAAAGCGAACCTAAGCAAAATTAGAAAAAATGATGCCTACCAGCAAAATTTGAGTTTTGAACCAACCGACAACGAAAATGAAGAGTATATGAAAAAATGAAAAAATAACTTCAAAGTAAATTGCGATAGCAAATAAACTGAAAAACGATTGATTTAGCAATTTTTAAACTTGATTTTTTTGAACTCGAGATTTTAACCACCTTTGATACTTTTTCAGAAATCCATTTTTGGCAGACCGACCCTAAAATTTTTCTAAAGGCGCCTTCGGCGCCAATATATACTAACTTTGAGGGGGAGCGCGCGCCAAAAAAACGCTATTTTTTGTCAAGATTTTTCAAAAAGTGCCCAAAAACGGCTTTTTTGACTGTTTTTTCAAAAATTTGCCTGCGGCGCAGAAAATTTTGCCAAAATAGGGGCAAAACAGTGCTTTGGGAGAGCTCAAAAATCAATTTGGTCGACCTAAAAAAAAAAAGGTCGTCAAAATTTTGGAAAACTTTTTGAAAATCCGCCCCCCCCCCCCCCCCTCGAGAAAATCCTAGATCCGCCCCTGTAATTGTAAGGCCGAAACTCGTTTAAAAAAACAAATCCAGTGCATCAAAATTTCTAGCTATTTTTCAAAATTGCCCCAAAAATAACTCGAACATTTTGTAAACTTTTTTCGTTCGTAAAATTTTCTGAGCTCTCTCAAGTGAATATAAAGAACCGATTTTTGGCGCACGCTCCTCCTCAAATTAGAATGTAATGAGTTAAAGTGGCTTTTAAAAAATTTTAGTGTCGGTCAGCCAAAATTGGATATCCTAAAATAGTACCAAAGGAGAGGAAACGTCCGCTCCGCCCTTTGAGCCCTCGTTATATCCTCTACTGCATTAGAAGCAGAAAAAAGTATGATTCTATGATACCTAAACTATGATCACTGAATCCGCCCCTGCCGATACTAGCAAAAATGCACACCGCATGCAATATCTTTGAACAAAACGCTGCGTGGTCTTCAAATTGATGAATTTTTTTAAAAATCTAACACTTTAAAAAATTAGCTGAGCTGTTTTGCGACTGAGTTGACTGTGTATTTTTGGCTGAATTGTCTGAATTTAAAGTTGACTGAGTTGTCATTGACCAAATTGTTTGTGCGCCATTTGGATTAAGTAGCTGGACTTATTTCAATATGAAACATTTTCTGAATCCGACAAAATTAGCCGACGACGCATTAAAAATGATAGATTTTTAGCGCAAATCGTTTGGAGCCAGAGAATTTTTCAAAAAAAAAATGATCTCATCGATTTAATAGTTTTGCGTTTTAAATAATTCAGCCAATAGTTTGTGACTAAAAGTTTTGAATAAATACAAAAACCTCCTCAGGCACAAATCTATGAACAATTTCTTCAAACTTCAGAAGAAAAAACTTCAATTTAAAAGATTTTTGCAAGCCAGCGAAAACTGAATAGCCAATTCAATAAGCTTTTTAAGTCCTCCAGAACTTATTGTTTTAAAGTAATCTTTGCCCATTTAAATTAGTGTTAAATTTATGACAACAAACTTTTTAGTCAACAAAATTGAACGAAGTTAGATTGCACAAATTGTTATTCCGACTTTCGATACGAAAGTAACGGAATATTTGTGCTCGGGGTGGGTTTTTTTTTCTTCAGACAAATTTCGACTTTTTAACTAGCCATTTTTAACGGAATTTTTTTATATCATTCGAAAGGTATTGTTGTCCTGAGCTCAAATTTGAAAAGATATTTCACCTGTGATCATTTTTCGTAAAGTTACGGGGGTTTAAAGATTGGCATTTTGGCCAATTTGGGACAATTAACGCGCGATATATTTCGCGCTATTAACGCGTGAGCGGAGAGTTAATCCGTGTTAGAAATCGTTCCAAATTGGTTGAAATAGCTTATTTGCCCTTAATGATTTGTTACAAGGAGCGAGATCTATCCTTTTGTACTTTAGATGGCGTGTGGGGGGATGATTTTCATTAAAAAATTTCAAATTTTAGGAAATTGTTTTTTTTTCATTTTTTTTATTTCATTTAATTTTTCCATGTTATTACTGCTCCATAGACCTTAAGAGGCAGTCGGAACATTCAGGGCCTCGCCCTGATACGAGCAATCTTGTTCTGTTTGAATTCAAAAGCAGAATGTCTGCTAAACACCACACATGAAGAAATTCGAAGGAATTAAAAGTTAAATGCAGCCCAGAAAATCTTTTGCTAATTTGGAAACCAAAAACTCCGATCACCAAACTACAAAACCAAATAATTGCAATAGTCCAATTTCAACTAATTACAGAGGGTGCATGTTAAAAATTTTAAAAATCCGATCACCTAACTAAAAATTTCCAAAAAACTCCGATCATCAAAGCACATAATCATTTAATTGCAAGTAATTGCGTCTGAAGGTTTTGTTTACAAAGAATGAAATTTCAGTTTTTAAAACTCCGATCACCGAATTACAAAAACTCGCAAAGTTCCGATCAGCAATCTACAAAATTAATTAATTGCATTTAATTGCTTCTAAGCAATTTTTTACAGAGGTTGCATCTTCAAATTTTAAATAAAGTTTCTGAATGCATTGTGATTTTGAAATTATGCACTGATTGAGCAAACAATGCGTATCGTAGAAATTTACTTAAAAAAGAAAAAGCTTCATAACATCAAGCTTCTTAAATCTATCTTTTCATAGCAGATTAGAAGAAACAACTAAAGTTGATTGCCTTCAAGATCATTGTAAAATCAATTTATTTCACATTTTTAAAACAGTAAAATCAACTGATTGAATGCAATGTTTTTTTAAAAATTTCTAAGAAATTCATCTTTGATTCTTTTTCAGACCATTTCATTTTTCTAACATCATTTTTCGGTGGTTGTTCTTCTGAAATACTAAGTTGCTCTTCAATATTGAAAACAATGTAAAAAATGGCTATGGGTCAAAAGTTGCAGAGGCAATTCGGCCAAAGACAATTAAGTCAATTTGAAATTCAGACAGTTCAGGCAAAAAGTACGAAGACAAATCACTGGCTTTAATTTTTGTATAGAGTCCTACCCTGTGTTGGCAAGTTCGCAACAAGTTAGCGCGACTGCAGCGGTCCCTTTCATTTTTTAGGAAAAAATCAGAAAAACAGAAAAAAACACGGTTTAAGAAAAACAGAAAAACACACGGTTGAAAATGTTGAAGAAATAATTTTGAAAAAGTAAAAGTAGAAAATGCTATATTTTTAGGGGCTTTCGGAATAATTAAGGCTTTGCCTTGATCAACCAGCCGTCCTATTTGATTTTTTTTATAAGGACTGCCGAAAGCTAAAAAGCTGTTGGTATCGCGTCGAAACCTTAACTCTTCTGACTACTATGTTCGCTCTATAGACGCTCTACTTTTGAGAAACTCATTTTTGTGAAACTTAAAGAAGACAAAATATCAAAAAAAGTTGTGGATCTGTCATCAATTTTTTTTTTACATCGATGATGTAAATTACACAGTTTTGTATTTAGGTCTAGCAACGTTTATATAAGCCCAAACAAGACTGCTCGTATCAAGTCGAAGCCCTGAAAATTCAGACTGCCTTTTAAGATTTATGGAGCAGTAATAACATTAAAAAACTAAATGAAATAAAACAAAATGAAAATTTGTTTTTCTGAAATTTGAAAATTTTTATGAAAATCACCCCCCCCCCCGCACATACCATATAAAGTACAAAAGGATAGTTTTTGCTCCTTGTAACAAATCAATTAAGGCAAATAAGCCTCTTTCAACCAATTTGGAACGATTTCTTTGACAAATTAAATCTCCGCTTACGCGTTAATAGCGCGAAATATATCGCGCGTTAATTGTCCCAAATTGGCCAAAATGGCAATCTTTAAACCCCCGTAACTTTACAAAAAATGAGCACAGGTGAAATATCATTTCAAATTTGAGCTCAAAACAACAACACCTTTCGAATGATATTTAAAAAAATTCCGTCAAAAATGGCTAGTTAAAAAGTCTAAATTTGTCTAAAGAAAAAAAAACCACCCCGAGCACAAATATTCCGTCACTTTCGTATCGAAGTCGGAACAAAAACTTGCCTAGAGTTACTTCGGAACAAGATTTTTCAGTTTAAACCGCTGCTTACGCGTCAAAACACGGAATTTATCGCTTAAAATATATGGCATCAATTATCCCAAAATGACCAAACTGACAATTTTCAAACCCCACAACTTATTTTCTAAAAATAATTATAGGTTAAATATATTTTGAATTTGAGCTCAGGACGTCATTATTTTTCAGATTGTAGAGAAATATAACACACTCAAATGTGGTTGGTTGAGATCTCAAAGTTACTGGGAAGAAAAAAACTACACAAAACACAAATGTTCTATTCTTTCTTCGAAAATCGGAACGATGAGTTTTTGTTGATTCTAACTTACTCTGATTCGGTAGTCTCTTCTGATGAATCTATTGTGAAATCCACTTCTGCCATGTTAGTTTTTCTAGCGTTCACTTATAATTCACTTAAGCTAATCTTAGACTGATGGTTCAACTAAGTACAAACTAAAAAGAATGAAGGTTAAAAATCTTACATGTTTTGGAAGTTCTCTTTTAAAGTGAATCGGATGTGAAATCAGCTGTCGATAAACTGGAATTTCCAATCTGATTTTTTAAGAGTCGAAGTTTATGGTATGGTTGTTTTTTATATCATCTGAGAATGAGCTTTCAAAGCCTTACTCTTTAACCGTTTTTTCAATCAGTTTTTCGATAAGTTTAATGTTTTTCATGTTTTTTTTATAGTAATGGCAAGGGGGCTTTTTGAAAGAAGTGTAAACCAATCTAAGAAGACGGAGCTCAAATATTGCGTCACAAAATAGAAGGGGAGGTCTTTTCTTTCGGATCAAAAAATCTCTATTAGATTGCTTGAATAAAAGATTATAAAGTTCCTTTTGTTGAAGATGAGATAACATTCAGACATCAATTTTCAAAATTTGGGAAAAGTGATGGCTCAAATGGCGAGGCAGTTAAAACATAGATGGAAGTAAAGCTGAAAACCTTTAATTATGCAAGCTACTTTTTATTCCACTTGCAACGGATTTCCCCTTTGACGCCAATGTGTTTTGTGCGCACACAGCTAATCACTTTTTGCTCTAGTTTTGAAGTAATTAATAATTAATCGAAACAGAAAATAAACCACTAAATATACAATAGTTTTTTTTCCTCAATAGAGTGTAAATTATGCAAATTAATGATTTTCAACTTAATCCTCCTAGGTAATCTAGTACAAAAAATTGAACTTGAAACATTTGTGAAAAACGAATTTGTAATCGATAGAGTTAACATAAATTAGAAAAATGTAGAGGAAAATATGTGATCAAAGTTGGATGTGACATGAAATATAAATGACAGTTTTGCGGTCCCCCTTTATCAGCAGATGAAAAGACATTGATGGTGCGGTGTAGTGCTGACCGTGTATAATCATCAGATGGCGGTGGCTGTTATTGTGAAATGTTCACAAGTGGCGTGAATACATTAAGGCATGATATAGTCAATGGGATGGTAGTAGGGTGCCAAAGTGTCTGCAAATGATAATATACGGTTCTGGTTTATGCCGAAAGGTCATGGTAGTAGAATGTTTCTTTTAAATCTATTTTTATCGTTCATATCAGATCTTAGAGTGTGATCAAAATTGTTTCTCCAGTCGATCGACAATTTTTATCGAGTAAAATCTTTCAAAACATATTTCGAAAAATATTTTGAAAAGTATTTCGAAATCTTGTAAAAAAATAATCAGAAATTTGCACACCACTTTTTCTAAGACCCTTACAAGAATTTGAAAGATAAATTTTGGCGCTACTGGCTACAGTTTTTTCATGTTAGTTTATGAAATTTCTGCGATACCTTTCAAGTTTGGCTCGATAAAAATGTATTCAAAACTCAAGCAGTTAATTTCGTATATATGAGCCTTAGGTTTACTGTGCAAAAATACAGGTATGGTCACGGTTCGAAAATTTGATACGGTTCTGTGAGCAGCTACGAATTGATCGGAAATTACACTCTGAGAAGCACCTCATACATTTTTAAGGAGAAAACATGACCAAAATAAACAACTCCTTAACAGTAAACTTGTACATTATTCAGACTATATTGACATTTTTTACAGCTGTAAATTGGAGACCAAAAAAGTCAAAAATCTTTAACGACAAAAATACGACAGCGCTTTTCTCGGCTTCCGATTCAGACTTCTTGGCACCGTTTGATTCAATTATAAAGCATTTTGTTTGATTTTCCATGGAGATCAAAGCGGAATTGATATCGACTCGCTTTGTTTGGCTCTGGTCGCTTTATGTATTTTGATTGAAAGCATCAAAGCATTGATGCATCATAAAACATATGGTACCAAACAAGGTAATGACATGGAAATTAATCAATTGTCTGCCATGGAAATTATAAATAGTTCAGAAGATTTTTTGAGGAGTGTTCAGGAAATTTGACTTCCGACAGCTTGCTGCTATTTTGATCAAAAGCCTTCTCTATCACAAGAAGTATTGAAGATATTTATTGATAATGTCTTTTATGCTCAGTTGACCAGATTTTTGGTCAAACTACATGTTTTTGTGGTTAAAATTTTTGGTATAATGTAACGACCTGCGAGTGAACACCACATTGTGCGAGCCACGAACGGCCTAACTAAAAGTTTCAGAAGAGCACTCTCACGAAAGTTTTCATAAATAGCATTAGTTCATTAGATTTCGAATAAACTGAACCTTAATATGAACAAGGATAGCCGGTTATTGTTTCACAGAATGTTTCTACCATAGTCTTAAGAATACAAAACAAATTTGTTCAAATTAGTGTCGTTGTTTTTCTGCGTGGTATGATTAAAAGATCTGAAGAAAAAATAAAACTTAGGCATATTCGACAGTCATATTAATATAGGACCATTGGAAAACAGTTTTTCTAGAAATATTAATTAGAAAAAAAAAACGAAAACTTTCTATAAAAAATCACAAATTTTCTCAAACTTTTTTTGCAAAGTTTATTTGAGTTTTCGAAATTTTCGATTCAAAAAATGGCGTTAAAAAATCCAAAAACTAATTTTTCTCAAAAAACGGCTTAAATTAGTTATAATTATGCTATTGTAAGCCTGCATGCTCACCTCATTAGTTCAAAATTAAACCAAAAACAAAAATTTCAAACCGGTTTCTCTCAACACTGAGATAATATTTAAAAAAATTTTCAGTGTTGTGCGAATCATTACTGAAAAGCTTCTACTATGATAAATCACTCGACAGATTCCAAAAGTTATTTGTGCTGCCTGATTTTGTGTGGAAAACAAAAAGTTGAAAAAGGGAAACAAAACTAAAATACAACAAAATACAAAGTTCCTCGCCAATTTCAATTGGCGGAACAAAACCTTGAAATTCATAATTCGTACTCTTGAATGAAGTGACAGAATTTTTGTGCTCGGCTTGGTTTTTCATTCAAACCAATCCAAAGAGCATTTTTGAACGAACCTTCTTTTACCTCCTGAAAAAGTTTAAAAGCAAACTGAAATGACTTCAAACTAAAAATGACATTTCACCATTGATCATTTTTCGTAAAGTTATGAGGGTTTGAAAATTACTAATTTCAACAATGTGGATTAACTCATGCGCAATATGTTGCTTGTTAGCAACGCGTAGGCGACATGTTTTTGTTCCGATTTTTGAGAAAGGTTGAGACTTTAAATTTGGTGTGGTTTGTTTCTGATTTTGAAGGAAGCTGGGTGTTTTTGTTCTTTTTCCAGATAAATTTCAACTTTTCAATTAACAACTTATGACAAAATTATCATCGAAAAGTTAACCCGAGCTCAAATTTTAAAAGATAATTCACCTGTGATCATAGTTTTTCCTAAAGTAATGGGAGTTTCAAAACGACTAATATGGCCAATTTTGCGTTCTTATAACATGCGTAAGTGGTTTAATAATGGCTTCCAAACTGAATTTAGACTGGTTTATTATTCCTATCACTAGGATACAAACTCCAAATACATACACTTGGTGTTTACATTAGTTCGAGACAGAATCATTTGAAAAAAAAAACTTTTTTTGATCATTTCTTCAAAATTTAAAATTGATCTTAAAAGGATTCGGAACACTCAGAGCATCAATTTGATGTACGAGTAGAGTAGCCTTGTTATCATTAAAAATTGGTTCGCTTCAATACTTCAAAATAAATAAAAGAATAATCAAGTTGAGGAAAAGCTTTCAATTTTGTGAAAACTTTCCAAGCTTAAACATCTGTGCAGCGCTATATCGTTGCTGAACAAAAAAATTAAAATACTTTTCTCCTTTAGTTCTTTTGTACTTTTTACTACCTGTGGTGTTATGGTAATGATGAAACATGGGTATTATAAATTATAAGCACCTCTTTCTCATTAATATGGTGGTGCTGACTTAGAATTTTAAACGTTTTTTAAACTTCTTTCAGCGACGAAACAAAATCTTTAACAAACATAAAAATGGTTTCGATTACTTTTATAACAAAGATGCGTTAAAAAGAAAAACAAGATACAACACGAGCATCGCCCCATCCATGCTTTTGCTCCCGATTCATTTCGTTACGTATAACTCCATTATAAACTGAAACCGTGCACTTGAACCTTTGAAAAGAAAAAAGTAAGTTTGATATCAAGAGACGCGAATTTGAAATTTTCCGAGCTTAAATTAACTGTTTATTTGCAACGTTTTAACAATGGCTTAACAATATAAGGTAATTTTTTTGTGGGAGTCATGAAAACTAAGCTCTTTTGCTGATTTTACTAATAATTTTTGAAGTCCGTTTTTGCACAATTAAAACAAAAACAAAACTACTCGTATCAGCGCATAGTGCATGTACGGATGTTTTTTAAGTCAAAATTGATTGAAACTTTTTAAGGTTTTTTGAAAATCATCTCGCACACGCTATTTAAAACGCAAAAGTCTCCACTTACGCTTTAAAAGCACAAATTATATTGCGGGTTAATTGTTCAAAATTAGCCAAACTGTCAATCTTTTAACCGTCATAATTTTATAAAACTAATCACAGGTGAAGCGTCTTTTAAATTTCAGCTCAAAACAACGATATTTTTGAATGACATAAAATATTTTGTCAAAAATGCTAGTCAAAAAGTCGAAAAATGTCTGGAGAAAAAAATAACCCCGAGCACAGATGTTTTGTCAGTTTCTTCGAAAATAGACGCAAAAACAACAACCATGATTTAAATTTTTGGCTCATATAGTACATAGAAACACTCTCAATAGGCCAATTTACTCTGTTAGCTTGCGCTCTTTATTTATTGACCAGACATGCCCAGTTTGTATGCAAAGAATCAATTTAACGGAAAATACGACTATAATTCGAGCAAATTTGTGGCCACTAGACACTAATTGTTTTGTTGAGGGAAAATTCACCTAGAGAAGGTTCCCGAAAAAATATAAACAAGACTGCCGGTATATATCAGGGCGTAGCTCTGAATGTTCCGATTATTTTCAACTGGTCTCGAATAGTTTTTGATCAGGAAAAATTGATAAACTCAACTGCATTTTGAATGTTTGTAATTTGACTTGCGACGCAAAAGCAATGCTTATTACAATTATGAGTTTTAATCGAGCAACCATGCCCTTCGAATTTTAGTCTAGTGCAAGCATATTCTCGTTGCAATCCAAAGATTTCCGGATGGACAATCATCCGCTGTCAATTTTTGTAAAATTGGTCTGAATTAGAAAAAAACACCCAGGCAAGTTTATTCCCTGTTTTCTTTGAAAATCGAATCAACAAGACTTCTCACACTCACAGTTTCTTCTAAGGTCAATCAAAAATTATCGATTGAAAGATTTCTTTTAATCTGTTTTAAAAATAAGATTATTCGTTATAAGTTTTTAGTGAAAAAGTAAATAGTTATAAATCACTATTGAAAGATCGAAATGTGACTGAGCAAAACAAGAGTATCTTGACAACCTTTTAAGCTCTATAAAGTAGTGTTAACTTAAAAAGTGATAAAATTGAAAGTGAAAAAATTTTGGTAATTGTTGAGATTTTTTTTTCTTTGAAGACTATCCACCACACGCTACCTTAACTACAATTTGTTAAATTTTGCATACAGCAAAGCATTTAATAGAACAAGATGCAGGCATCAGTCGGACTTGAAATAATTGCTAAGACTAAATAAATTTCCGCTGACGGGTTAACAGCATGAAATATTTTGCACGTTGACAATGCCAAAGTGGCTAAACTGGCAATCCTCAAACCCCCATTGAAAACAAAACTTTTTGGATGATATAGAAAAAAATTCTGTCAAATTTTTTTTATTGAACTGCTGAACTTTGTCTAAAAAAACACTGAGCACAAATAATCCGTCACTTTATTCGAAGTAGGAACAAACTTACTCCCAAGTTTAAAAACTCCACCTTTTTTGAATTTTTGAAATTCGGATTAAAAAATTGTCGCTTAGACCTTGCCAACAGACATTAT